>NW_007578024.1:312519-362144 GCF_000690725.1 Stegastes partitus
AACAGCAGCTTTGGAATTAGTTTTTGCCTTTTCTTACAATAGCATGTAATAGGCTCACTACTGCCCCTAGAGGCCTGTGGCACTTCCATCGTGTGACTGGAAATGCAGCGTTTTCTTTTTGCATTTGGTTTCATTTATGCAGCGTTTTCCTTTTGCAGCGCGTTTCCGTGTTTGCAGCGTTTTCTTTTTGCAGCGTGTTTTCGTGATTATGTCACACATTTATGTATATGCAGCTCGTTTGTGTACATCTAGTTCATTCGGCCGCCGTAGTTGTCCATATAATTTTCACCCAAAAGTAACAAGCAACAATCTAACTTAAATTATAGTCATTGTAATTATCTTATTTATTTGAAAAGGGAATTAGTCAGATACCTTGTTGCCACTAAAAGTACTGGAATTACAGTAATGTCTTACGTTGTACCATGATACTTCCAGCAGTACAAACAACTACTAGATGTTAGCTGTGTAGCTTGCATTTGTGCCTGTGTGTGTGTTTACATCATGGATCAAATCAGACTCAGAACTTACCACAAACTTCACTTCTTTCTGTTGTTTTCCTGCAGTTTCCGCTTCATGCTCTGTCTGTAGCACCTGTATTTTCAGACCACTGCTGCTTCTCAAAGTCTAGACATGTTTATCCACAGCTTGTATTTCTTTATGTCTCAGCACAAATACACAGGAGCAGCCTCGTGGCAACAACTGCAACCACACAAAAAAAGTTATCAATTTGAAATGTGTAGGGGAAAAAGCAGGGGTTGAGCTACAATGTTGTAGAGTTGGCTTGTGTTATTCCAGAGAAGAAGAAGAAGAAAAAAACATTTGACTGATGGTCAGTGTTGCAACTTTGGTCTTTTGGGCTGCTGTCAGTGAAAAGTATGCATCTATTTCTATAGCCAAAAGAGTCTGTATACCTGAGTAACTCATCTTTGCCTGCTGAGTGGTATATTTTTGGAGTCACACCATGATGGGACTTTTCCTTGTAATGACACAGTCCCATTCAGGAAGCTGCAAATATAACTGCCCCACCTCCATTCAGCTGTAGCTGCTTCCCAGAGCCTTTCTGCTGGAGCCGCTGGGACTGTGGATGAGACAGTCCTGGAACGAGGCTGGTGATTACATTTCGTTCTTTGAAGACTGCCTCTGGCTGCACATATCTCTGTTGCTAAGTTGCACTCGCATCATTACAATAAATCATCGGTGTTTTTATCATTTTGTTAGCCGTGCTTCTTTTGTAATTGCTTGCCGTTGTTATTTTATTCAGAGATTAATACTGAACTTCACCTTGTGTTCTGACTTTACTATCTAATTTTAATATCCACTGCACTCGCTCTTTTATTACAATATCTGCACTTTTACTAGTTGGTATGCACACATATTCCGTTGCATACACAGCGTAATAATTCAGAGCCTCTTCTACATCGCTTCATTTATGAAATACACTGCTTATGATAATAAAAACACTGCTCTAGATTGCAGGGGAATCTGTTGTAACACTCTCCACAGAAACAGCACAACTTAGAAATTTTCCCTGACTGCATCTGTGTTTCAGACACGATATTAAAAATACTGGTCAAATGCAATAACAACAGGCTATCTGGTAATTGTGGAACAAAAAAAAAGAGAGAGAGAAAAACAGAAGAAAAATATGAGAAAGTACCGCAGCTAATGGACAGGGTGGAGGTGGTGGTGCAGAGAGGCCACTGAGAAAACAATACACCCTGTTCTTGTTATGTTGAATGTGGTATTTAAAAACTACTATTTGAACTTTCATGATACAAGCACACTGTCAGCGTCTTACAAAACAGTTTACATGATGTTTGCAAAATGGACTCATAAGTGTTTTTTATTAATGCGTTAGTACATTTAGAAATAGCTATGTGGGCAATGAGTGCTGCCATCATTTCTTTTTCCACCTTGGATTTGTACAGTTTTGAAGGAGACATGATACGTTTCATCGGTGGTGTCTTTCACTGAAGGTTTCTTTTACAGCGCTGACCAAATGAATGAGTCATCACACTGAGCAAAAAAACTGATTAAATCCACTGTATTCCCAAATGAATACAAAAATACAAAAAGCATTAGCCTGAATGGAAAATGATAAACCCATCAGTAGCTGAACCTAATTACCAAACACATCAACCCGGCACAGCTTCCACAGGATTTTAAGTGGAGGGTGTCATTCTTTCAATGTCACCTTCTATCATGAATGAAAAATATAATAAATAATCAACATCTAACCGCTGATTACACAAGATATTAGATTACAAAGCAAAAAAACAAAAAACAAAAGAGCTATTATTTTTTGCCAAATGTAATTTTACCCTTCTAAAATCCCTTGTACACAGACTTGTACCCTTGACTCTTTCTCAAAGAAAGGAGTCTTTTTATTGTAGCTGATAATTGCAGTGATGATTCAGCCAGGCAGGTTTCATCTCCGCCCCACTGCCGAAAGTGCTTTAGTATCCAACCACATCATGTCGTCCACAGAAATACCAAATAGTCCTAATGTATCCCCGGCCACCCGACATAACCCTGTGCACTCTGTTGTTTTTACCGTTCTGTAAATGCTTGCTTTGTACTTGCAGTCTGTATACAAGTCTCCCAACACGCTTTGTTTTGTTTCTGACTTAGAAACTGATAAAAGTGTTACTTTTAGGCTGCTACTGGAAACTGTTATTTCCAGACAGCCAGATCAGAGGTATTATTTTTTCGAGCAGAAGTACCTCACAGCACCAGGAGAGAATATGTGCACACCAGGGATCCATAGAAGCCCACCTACTGTAAGACTGTGTGATCAGCTTTATAGGTAGCTGCTGCAGTGTACGTGCAAAAACAAGTATGAAATAGTTTATTGGTTACTCGTGAAACAGTTGAAAGGCTTGTGTAAAAATAAAATCATAAAGAAGTAGAAAGCAAAGCTCTGTGAGTAAAGTTGGGTGCAGTTAAAAGGAACCTACTGAGGTGGTGTTGAAGGAAATATGTCGCTGGGAAGAGTTTTCAGACTTGTTTTTGGAAGCTGTATACATCAACTAAAACATTCAATAGCTGGCATTGATGTTGTTAATACATGAATAGATGATTAAATAAGGTTTAAATTCAAAATATATCCATTTATTTTCACTGCAGACATTTTGTTTTTCATAGTAGGAAAAGCTCAGGTATAATTACCAGCATTAATGATGGCTGTGATACATTAAACGCTCTCAGTGACTCACAACACAGTATGCACAACACCACATCCTTGGAACATGCCCACCTAGACGGAACACAGGCGTGATTAACGTTATTAATTACACCTATATGACACGTCAAAATGTCTGTAATGAAAAAGGACCAGGAGAATCTTTCTAACAGACTCCGTCATATCAATTAAATAACCAGAGTATCGTAAAAAATGAAGAGAGGAGTACATGGAGGGTTCTGGGATGCGCTGCTCGCTACACTTCTAGCTGTGTGGCGAGCACATGAAGAAGTCTTTTCATCCACCTGTCACATTCAGCCCTCCAGACGAGAAAGAAGAGGTCAGAATAAACATGAAAATCAATGCTACCGGCCATGAGAATACATAAGTCAAGTTCTGCTGTTAGACCATATTTGTCTGCAAATGTCAGATTTTCTTCATAAATATCTGCTTTGAAGTGTGTCTGAATGTCTTTTTTTTTTTTTTGGATGCTGTTTTAGTGAACATCTACTGCTGTTTAATCTTTACCATCCTCCTAATGTAATCGGTGATATTACAGATTGCAGCTCTGTGAGAGTGTCCTACTGCATTCTGTAAATTCTCTTTCTGTGTGAATTACCCCTGGCGTTCAACTCTGGGAATAATAATTGTTATTATTGTTAGGTCCATGGATGTAAAATAGAATATAGGTCACATAATGTGTTGCTTTGATGTGTTTAATCTCTGCATCTCTGCTGTGCCACATAATTATGAATTGCATGTTACACAACGACTAATTATTGATGAATATATAAATGCACACCAATATACATCAGTAATACCATAACACAGCTATTTTTGATTGAATATAGAATAAATAATGCTGCATTCCTTTACATATTCAGATAACACATATGTTTGTCTTTCCTAGATGGGGTGCTTTTAAGTACTTGTTAGGAGACAGAGGGAAACACTATGCAAGTGGGATGTGTGTTGGCATGTAATATACGCAAGCTTAATCAATGACATACAGTGCTAAACTCTGCTGTGCTGTGCTGGAGGAGATAATCCTCATTTGAACGCTCTCCAATGCTTGCTTAAAGATGGTCAACAATCCATGATAGTCGCCAGGAAATCTACTTTGTAATTATGGACACATTGATGCATATGCAAACCATTTTTCGTCATGTTCCTGTTTGATAGTGGCTCTTGCATGCACAACGAAGCAGCGCCTTCACATACAACACACACTGATACGCCCACCAATCAAATCTCATTCACTCTCGCACATACAGACACATAAAAAAAACCCACGCAGTCTCCCACACACCACATATCAGATAAGCAAGCTCCACTACATTCCCAATTCAGCCTGCTTGCTGTTGTTATTTATTCCTGTTTTTAATGTTGTTTGGCTGTGCAGCCAGGGAGTCGAATTAATTTCCTTTCTGATGGTTGGGTATCAGTGTCTCAGCCAGATGAATTATGCTTTTCTGCTATATGTCATTTCCTCTCAGTCTGGCAACACTGCAACCATTTGGTAACGTGAAAACAAATTATCTTCTGCTGGCTCCTGCTCAGATTCAATTAAAGCGGTACAGCGTAATTATACGGCAATACAAAAAGAGTAATAAACGCAAAATAATTAATTAACCTAATAATCATTATTTATTGCACAGCCTCCTTTATATTAAGCGTCATATTCCGTCAACATGCGACACCTTCATGAATAAGTACTGTCTGATGCTTGTCAGCGAGGTGTAAGTGTTACTAAAACCCACGTTTGCTATCTCACTTTTGTCATTTTAAATCCTGTTTAAAAGTCACGCTCAGGTCCTTGTCATGCTCAGAGCTATTATGATCACTATCACCATCACCCGAGGAGAAAACATGCACATGACACCTAAAAAGACACAAAAAAAAAAAAAAAAAAAAAAAGTGAAGTGAAGTGAAACAACAAAACGTATAGAGAGAGAGATTAGTATACCAGCTGTAGAATACTGTATATTAATTTGTCTTTTGTGCTTGTAGACTAAAAATGTTGTTATAACATTTAACATAGTACTGAAAGACGTTAAAGTGACATTTAGTATACAATCAGTCAAAATGGAAGTGTTGAAAAGGTTGAAATTTCTATGAAAGTGAAAGACTGGACTTTAGGTATTCATTTCAAACACGTTTAAGTGCTGAATGAAAGTGTTATCTTGGCACTGCCGTAATCTGCCTAGCACCCAGCTAATCAAAAAATGGAAGCAGAAGTCTCTGGGACTACGACAGCACTCGATTGTCACCCTTAGCTATGCATCATTTTAAGCCTTAATGCAAATAAAACGAGTGAGTTATAGAAAAATTCACCCCAGTATAGTTGCCACAAATGGGGAAATTAGCTGTAGAGACCAAAATGTTTTTGTCTGTTTTTTTGTACCAGGTTGTAAACATGTTTATTTTGCCTATAAAACTGTGCATTTTAACATGGGAGTCTATGAGGGCTTAAGTCAGACTCAAGTGGCCATTTGAAGAACTGCAGTTTTTGGCACTTCCACGTTTTGCTCCAGCGGTTGCCACTTGAGAATGACTCAAATGTTAAAGTAGAAAAACTGAGCTCCCCATGTCAGCTGAAGTTCAGAACCTCTCAGTTAACAATACGAGATCAAAGCAGCGGACCGCTGAAAGCAGCTGAAACGTCAGTTGAATGTCGCTGTAAGTAGCTGAAGGGTCAGCTGGTATGCACAGCAGTCAGTGCACTGCAGCTGAACCGTTGGTGTAAGAACATGAATTAGTTTGTCAATTGGGGCTGAAAGCTTTCAAAGAATTAGTGGGAGAGTAAGAGATGGGAGCAGAATAATTTTCAGTGGAAATGTAGCGGGGAAAGCAGATAAAATGTCTTTTGAAATATAAGCAATGAAAACATTTATTAAGTGTGTCCCCCTCAAAGTATGTGTACATGGGAAAACTCTTGGGTTGTCAAATTACCTCTAGCTGCTTTCTGCTAATTTATTAGAATATGCACAAACTCTTATTTGAAAACAATTCTGAATTTTAATATGCAGTCTGTGTATTAGTGTTGACAATCCTGATATAGACCCAAAAAAAAACAACTCTGAAATAACTAATCGAAACACTGAAAACCTGAATATCACTGACTACCTTGACATAAAGTCCCTGACCCATTCAGCTAACGTTAATTTCTTTTATAGCAACATTTTCTGCTAAATAGCAAATGTTGCTGCTATCTGTTCCTTGTAATTTGTATTTATGGGGTATTTATTAGTAGGAATGCACAGGTTGTCGTACACAAAGTACGGTGCAGCCGAGGCAGGCGATAAAATCATTGAATTCTGAGCATGAAGTGTTCTCTTTTCAGACAAACATCACACATGCTATTAGGAGAGTAAAATGGTTGCAAGACAGTTTCTGTGAAGTGTTACTGAACAGCCACTCCAGCAAGACTTAAAAACCACGCGCGCACTAACACTGACAAATTTATGTCTGACACCCTCTCAGAGATAGACGGTGGCCTGCAGCTAGACACCGAAAACATGAGGGGATAACACACTCCAAAACCTCGCAGAAAATCAATATGAAACCCACAACTTTCATTACTGTTCTGAATGCACGTCTCATATAAAATATGATAATAATTATGCTCTTCAGTTACTACCCACATTTTATTAAAAAAATCTTAAAAGGCTGTGAGGCCGAAAGGGGAGAAAAGGCAATAAAACCTAATCAATGGTGTTACAGCAGCGATAATCTGTTTAGTAGGTCAGAGAACACGTCTCTTTGTAGAGAATGGGTTTTAGGCCTTAAGTCATTACACATCAGCTTTATCCTTCTGTTGCCCTCTTGGATAGAGTCCTTAAGTAGTGATAATAGCTACAACATGATCATGAAGAGGAGGTCTGCTGCTTTTTTTTTTTTTGTGAAGACAGTTTCACTCCAAGATAAGGTCTCGACCATGTAGCTGCAAGAGAAGACATTCACTTCAGAAAATAATTACGTTTTTTGATGGCTGAAAGCTGAATGACATTTTTTTACTAGTTCACAGGAATGAAGTGAAGATGCAGCGATCGGTCGGCTAGTTTGATGGACTCAGTGAGACTGAGGGTATGAAGTCAGTATTTAAAGCTGCGCCGACACACACTTTATATTAATAATGTATGAAGTGGGTCGGCGTAACAGCGGTTAGTACTGTCGCCTCACAGCTCAGAGGTCCTGGGTTCTGGATGTGTAAAATGACAATATTAAAAATGTCAAACCAGTTCTCCTTAGCTTAGTGTTTTAGCATCTTTCGGCTGATTGTTTTGGTTTCATGCAGGTTATGCGAGCGCCCTTCCTCTCCTAACATGTCAAACCGGATACCAGTGTTTCCAGCATCTCTGAGTGGATGAAGTGCATCCTCTCCCAGTCATGAAAAGAGAAAAGGAGCAAAACACCACTAGAGTGAATCAATCAGGTAAACTTGTGTCCTCTCTTCTCCAAATGTGATGTCAGCCGGTAACGGTGGCGTTAAGCTGATGTGCGAGCTTGCTGTGCATCTCTCTTTAGGCTGTCTGTCTCGCTAACCTAGCCGGGCAGCGCATCTATTGGTCTGTCTGTGTCTCGCTCGCTTTGCCGCCACTTTTCCCGGGCCGTGCGCTCTGACTTTGTGCCTGGCAAAAGTGAGAGTGAAATGCAGCTATTTGTTAGGTTTGATAAATGCCAGCAGTGTTTACACGCCGCGGCTCGGATAAGATAACAGCAATGTGTGTTAACATGCATGAAATAAAATTTGTGCTTTCCAGCAGCGACCTCTGTCAGGACCTGTCCGGATGGTGGGATATGATTTTAAAACACTACATTGACCGTCTAGTGTCTCAGTCAAGGTTTAGCTGCAGCTCTGATTAATAAATGATGGGAAACAATGAACTGATGCTGACTACTGATCAAATATTACATTTAAAATGTTGATTAGCTGGGCATATTGGACAATAATACATATAAAGTATTCAGCCAAGCAATATAATAAATAACATGTTATGTCCGATGTATAAAAGCAAATCCAGGGGAGCTACTTTGATCAAACATCTAGTAATATTTGTTATTTCCTTATATTTGGAAGGAACAAACTGCTTTAAAGGAGGGGGGATTGTAAGGGTGTGACCATATGGAAAACTGGTTTACACGCTCCACAGGTCAGGTAGGATGACCCCTTATCAGAAGTTTGCTTTAGACCGACCCACACCCTTCTCATATACGAAAACTGCACTGATCCGTTATCTTCTTCTGGGGGCGATTAAACCAGCGAGACATTGGTAGACACAGCCATAAAATGTTCTGATCAGCCGAGAAACACAAAATGCAAATTCTCCATCTGTAAGTAAAACTGTTGGCTAATTTATGAAGTTTAAACAATTTCTTTCCAGTCAGTCTGTTTTGTTATTCTGTTGAATTATAATAAGGAGGGAGATGAGAGGGATAAGAGTCTTTGTTATTCCCCAGTACACAGGGGGCGGAAAAAAACTGCATTAATTATATGACTTAAAGCAATATACAATTATAATATAAATAGCACTATGAGTTTAAAATTTACAAAAGCAGTGTAGGGAGTATTATAAGTTTAAACCTTTTACTGATAAATTGGTGACAGGTGTTTGATTGTCAGGTGATGTAGCTGAAGCAGTTTATGCAGCCTTTACTTAAAGCAGGGGTGTCCAATCCTGGTCCTTGAGGGTCGCAATCCTGCATGTTTTAGATGTTTCCCTCTTCCAACACACCTGATTCAAATGATCAGAATCGTTATCAGGCTTCTGCAGAGCTTGATGATGAGCTGATCATTTGGATCAGGTGTGTTGGAAGAGGGAAACATCTAAAACCCTGCGACCCTCAAGGACCAGGATTGGACACCCCTGACTTAAAGTGTACGTAGCTACGAGCTGCAGCATTTAGCATCTACTATATTTGCTCTCTGGAGTTGATGGAGAGCAAAACAGAGACTTATATTCATTCAGTCACCAGAAACACACATTTAAACAAATGCTAACACTGACCCATGTCTGTTGATGGTGTAATTCGCTGCTAACCGCTAACATGTTCACTTTATCACCTCTATAAGTGGTAATTTGTCAGTCTTGTATTTACAGCTTGTTCCACCTGCCCCTTGAGTGGTTAAAAAAAAATGTAATAATACTGCCTTTAAAGAAAAACAACTAAATTGACACTGCTGGATATGAGCAGATAGTATCTCACAGATAATTTCTCACCCACACACTTATTCCCCTCCCTCCAAACCCCTGAGTTTGCCTTTTATGTGGAGCCCTTGGGGCCCATTGCCTATATATTACACTTATCAGTAATGATGAGGGAGATTAGACATTAAAGGTAGCTAGCTTCATTTTTATTCTTGCTGGATTTGCAGTTACATTCTCACTGCTGAATCATATCTCTGAGAATTTTACATGAAGGTTTTTGTAATGCAATTACTGCCCCGCGGATCGTGTTGAATATTGCACACGTCGTATACCTGGTGAGCAGCACGCCGGCTATAGATGTTTATATGTCCAAACATGTATACTTGACATAAGCGAAGACAGTTTAACTACTTGCGCGCAAACATTAAATGCTATACGTCTACGAGTAAATCAATAATGAATGAAACCTGCAGGAATAAAAGCCCATCATGTTGCTGGACATACCGCTGGCTATTTTATTACAGTTCTTAGGTCTATGTGGACCAATAAGGAATGAAGACTACATGCCGGCAAATCTGTAGGACACTTCATTATATTATTCTCAATTAAAACCAGTCCTCAGCAGCATTAGTCATCTTAGCACTCGTCATTCATACTAATTAGCACTTGCCTTCCGTGCCACATGCTGGAAGAGGATATTTCAATATCCCATTAAGCGATTCCAAGATATGCCCTTGATTGACGTTCCCTTAAACCCAGGGAAGTAATTACATTATATGCTTCGGTTTTCTTTTAATAATTTTAGATTTCCTCAGGTTTTTTTCTTTTTTTTGGGGAGGTTCATATGTAATTTGTGTTGGATACAGTCGCATCAACACCGTGTAAGAGGGGAAGAAAGAGCAACATGAATACAACTTTTAAACATTACTCTGCTTTATATCGGACAAAACTACGCAGTGTCCACATTTACAAATCAAATTATTCCCTTCGTTGTAAACAAAAGAATCTAGCTGTTGTGATTTTGGATTCCCTGTCTATAGGATGTCGTCTGCACTTGCTCATTTAAAGCTGCATAAAGATCTAAACGTCTCCTCATATTGAGCTGAACAGCACCATAGATGAGCTTCCTGAATTTGCATCTACCTCACTGTCACTGCTTTCATTAGGGACTATTCTCCAGAAAAGCAAGTGAAAAATGCAAATGGTGACGTCTACAAAAATGTGATGTTTTTTTTATATGACTGACATATTGCTGGTGAGTTTCTGCAATAGATTTTTTAAAATGTAGAGCCCCTCTGTTGTACTGAGGGTTACATCTTAGAGACACAAAGATGCCAATAAAATGCTATTACCACTAAGGGAAAGAGGAAAAAAAATTTATGTACAGCCTTCATGTTTTGCGATTTGACCCCTGAGCTTTTTACAGCGAGATAAATGTTCCTCATTATTATGTCAGTGTGGACAGCAATGACTCTTACAACAAACTATTTGCTTTTTTACAGAGCTTTTATTCGTCCTGTATTGTAAAAGTAATAACCACAACTCCACGGCTTAAATGAAAACATATGTAAGGAAACTCAGCTTTGTTGCTGTCTTTTGAAATATTTACTTCAATGCAGCAAAAAATGTTAATTACTGTGTGTTTTGACAGAACATCTGTTACTCCAGAAAGGTTTGCTCATGAAAAACATTATAAATGTATCCCATAGTGTTGCACATATTCTTAATGGTCCAGCGTAATGAGGTTTTTTTTTGTAACGAACGTCCAATGCATAATGATTAATAGTTCCCGGCTCTTATTTGCAGAATGCAATCTGTTATTCTGTTACATGTCAGAGACTAAACTTCTTTTTGTTTGCCTCTTAGTCTTACCATTGAGGAGGCATTTCTTTGTTTTGCCACACATGTAAATTACAGCGTTCACAGGGTGGTTGTCACCTTATCCTGCGCTGAAAAGGGAAACCGTCACCTGTCACACAGATTAAAACCTATTCTCAGCGCGGTGTGAATGTCAAAACAACATGAAGGCAGGGAGGGAATAAAAAATTACAGGTGTGTTAATGCATGCAGAGTGATTTAATACATTGTGTGAGAGTCGTGAACTCAATTTTGCTCATCACGTGGTTTTCAAAGAATCGATGTATTTTCATCAAAACTAATCAAGTCACGCAGTTGTTGGACCTGCAGCTGTACCATTAGCTGATTCGGGGGGCTCACCAGCTAGCACCAGTTCTGCTTTGCGTATCAATACTAAATGTAATCTAAAAGAAGACGACACATTAGATCACATCCTGGGAAAATAAAAGCTCTTCTTACTGGTTCAGTATTTGTATCTCTGCTGCATTCACACGCTCAGCATGGACCTCTTTAGTTAATAGAATTCCTATAATGAACATTTGTTATTTCCTGAATACTGTCTCATGTTTAAACATGCATGTGATTAAGTCATTAACTGAGAATGGTTCAAAAAAAAGAAACGCCTCATGTTTGGCTAATTATTGGGTCGTAATTAAAATATATTCACATAATTATTAATGCATTCACTTGGTAAATAATGGCATATTTCTCTCCCTTACATGAAGGCTCCACCATTAGCTGCTTTTAACAATATAAAGCAGAGATATTAGTGATCTTTGTCTTCATATTAATAACTATGACAGTGACTTTGGGCATCAAAAACAACAAAGTTCTTCTCATATGGATTAATCCAGTTGTGTGATTTGTTGCATTCGACACATTTCCCTTATTGCAGCGTGTTATTCTGCAGAGTGATGAGAAGGAGATTTTTGGTAGCGGACAGTATAAATCAGTTCTCCATCATCAGCATGCAGCAAGTGCTGCAGACTGTTGCCTCTTATTTTATGCATAGCTGCCGCATCTAAACCACTTCCACATTAGCTTTACTTTATGGCCACTTGAATAGAACAAAGGGCATTATGGGAATTCTGCCCATGCTCCCAAATACAAAATGCATGAACTTCTCCAAACCCAGCCAAGTATTATTAGCCTCAGATCATTACTGGTTTGGTTTGGTTACCGTAGATTCTAATCATCCCGGCCCATTTGAACTCTGCTTTGCTTGTGGCGAAACGGATTTTGAAGGAAGAGCAACCGAGGGAGAAACGCTTTAACAAGTCCTATTCTGCCTCATATATGTCCTCTAATAACAGTAATAATGCTGATACCTTCACAGCATCAAAGACAGGTTATTCTATTTGATCCAGTGTGACCATTCTCTAATGCCTGTCACTGGTCATATTCTTATGTTTATATCATGGGTTTGGAGGAATCCTCATGAATATTTATGCAACGCTGCAACTGAATGCTCAGCATGAAATGAAATACTGTGCTGCTTGAGGGTTGTTTGCCCTGAGACACAAATCTAAATCTACATATTGTCCGTTGCATACAAATAACAGGGCTACAGGCTTGAAGCAGCAGGATACTTCTATCTGTAATCTACCGGTATGCTAAGATTTGAAGGTACTAGTTAATTTGGGTGTCAGGAACACTTAAGATACGTTTTTGTTCTTTTTCCTTTCATTTCTTTTGAGTTCCATCTCGTGTTTCGTGTACATGTTGAATGAGATTCCACCCCTTGGTTAGAAAGATCGGTTTATTATTTTCTTAATTCCTCTAAAAACTGCCTTTTTACAGATGCGCATCTGTTGCCCGACGATCACATCGCGCTCCGAGCACCAAGACGGACACAGTACACGGGCACTATGAACACAGCATCATTTTCCAGCTACATTAAAATAACTGCATTTTCTCTTCCATGGTCCAATAACTGAAGAAAGAATCTTGATTTGTTTTTCTCTATGGCTGCAAATCTCATTTTTATAGCACAAGATATTATGTGCAAACCAATTCCAAATCCACTTTTCCAGTCTACTTTTCCATTATCACAATAAAATCGGGGCTCATTTTTTATGATGGCTGAACGTTGAAATACATTAAAATGGGTCTGAGAATAGCCTTGCCCTCTTGGCCGTTGTCTTTTGAATTAAATGTCAACACAGGTGTAAAACAAAATGTAACCTCATATTCTGCTGAATATAAATGTGCCATTTACTGATATAGATGAGTCTGGAAGAGAAAGAGGCTCATCTCTGCGCTCATAAATTAACTAGGGGCTGTCCGTGCTTGAGTGACACATCTTTGATTTGTTGCAAGCAGTTAATTTCAATCCAAATCCACCAGGCTGTAATTTTCTCACAGCATCTTGCTTCCTGGGCTGTCATGCAGAGGGAGAAAAAAAACAGAATACACCACCATCAAATAAATGGCATGTCACCTTTCAAAGTAAGCCCTTTTGCTAATGTAAGTTAAAGCAAACACCCTACAAATTTACACCTTCAATTAGCTAAATGTGAGCAGCCAGTCAGTTAACTAGTCAAAACTAATTGCCGACGCTTCCTCGTGACAACCAGTGTCATGATTTCCACCGCTGTATTTTTTTTTTCCAGTGTAATTGATTTCCGCTGTGTAATTACGCCAGGACAAATGCAGTGTTTTTCAGCGGTATTAAGTTGTGCGAGACGAGGCTCAGGAGGGCAGCCAGTTTGGACAGGAGAGAAACAGAGGGGTGGCTGGATCTGAGCCATGACCCTTCTACTGTCTCTCTCCAAAACTGTCATTTCCATTAGTGTCGACTCACCAGGGCCCTGACAAACTCTCTCATCCCCTCCAACTCTATTCGATTCGACAAGCACTGGACTGTGTCGTTAAATTCTTCCTAAATGGTTGTATTTTCTGAAGCATGAATAGCTCCACAGTGCCGGTAAATGAAATCAGTATACAGTATATAACAGTACATTAGAAGTTCCTTATAACGCTGTACCTTTCATTGGAATGTGAGGCAGGACTTAAAGAGAGCAGTTATGGACTGCTACCTGGAGCCGGTCCAACGTGAGTGGTGGAATTTGGATTTGCCATAATGATAGCTTTAAGATAATTTTCTATACGGGGGGACGTGGACCATAAGGCCTGCATTTGTGGTCGGTGATGGATTATGAAAGAGCTTTAAATGTGCTTGCATAACTCCAGCCTGGTGATTCCTCATCGTATTCGGTTCCCCCCTCAAAAAGCAAGAGTGTGCATTCTGACGAGAGAAAAAATATAAATAATGGATTTTATGTAGCTGATAGCCTACGTCAGTGTTTTGACATCTTGGATGCATGGAGTTTAATCAGAAAATGTTGTTCTGTACATGTGAAATAAAAGGCAATAAAACAGTAATAGAATAAAAGGGAGTGCCGGCAAGACTGAGCAGAGAGAAGAGAAGAGAAGAGAAGAGAAGAGAAGAGAAGAGAAGAGAAGAGAAGAGAAGAGAAGAGAAGAGAAGAGGAGAAAAACGGGGGGGCACAAAGGATGAAATGCTCTCTACAGACAATCCATTTACTCCCAAACACACCTTGGGTTATTGAAAACGATAACAATGCGGCAAGGGCCTTTTGTATTGCAGCACACAGACACATGTTTCTCCTAGCCTGACATAATTGCCATTCTTCCTCTATTTTCTATCTGGGCAACATCAATCTCTGTTGCTGGTCTGTCAGAACTGTCGGAGGCACAGAGCAAAGTCAGGTTTCCCGTATCAGGGCTTTGTGAAGTGCTGGAGCTAAGCACAAGATGCAGCCGAGGATGAGAGATCATACGACTGGCTCAGCCAAAAAAGACTCCGTCCTCCTCTTTACATCATGTGTCACCACATAGATTTAGTGTAAAACTCTGACTTCAGCACCAAAGCCCCATATAGGCTGACAGTAACAAATTGATTGTTGTTGTCTCTGCAGTGTCTGATATCACATCAATAATGCCTGAAATGGAATGGCAAAAGCAGGGACCATGCAGCTGTGCATATGGGGGCACATCAAAATTGATGATGATATAAACGCATTAGTGCGCTATGGGATCATATTTGGGGAGGTGGGGGGAAAGCACGTTGAATCATAAAGTGCGAGCTTGTGCAGTCTGCAAAAGTAGAGGAGAAAACGAAATCTTGTGAGCTCTGAACATAGACTAATCACTGTTTCAAAATTTTTTTTCACAACTTTGGGATGAAAAAGATTGTTTGAGGGGAGAAGCAATATTTCACTGGGTGAAATAGGTGCAGGCAATCTGCCTTTGGAGTGGAGAAGGCAGCAGTGTTTTATAATGGAAGAAATTCAATGTGACATGTCGAGAATGAATTGCTCAGTCAACCAGAAATATCCCTTGTTCTAATGGCTTGGGACATTCAGTGGCGTGTTCTCTCCTCCCCCTCCCCCTCCCCACATATTTCTCTCCATCTCTCCTTCCATTCTATCTCCCTCTCTGTCTGTATAAACACAACACACACATCTGTAATGAATAAGGTTATAAATAGTCCTTGATTGCTTGAGATATACCAAAAATATGCAGCAGCTAAATCTGAACACCCCACGGAAGTGCAACATAAATGACCAGCTGAAAAACACTATAAAAATAGTTAGATAAAATATCAATCCTGACCTCAATAACGGATTATTTTTGCCAAACAAAGCTGTTTCAGAATAGTAAACTCTTGGAACTATTTCATGCAGATTGTGTCTGCATTTGGAAGATTGTAATGTAAAGTAAATAAAGATCCGAGGCAGAAATAACAGTGAATTTAAGCAACACTGCTGTTAAATATAAAGTATGTAAAGCAGTGTTGCTCCAGGGTTATTAGGGAAGAACCTATGTGAGGAAAAATGTGAATGCTAAAGAGGATTTGTAGCTTTAGGTTGTCTCCAGGCTCCTATGAGCATATGTTTGTATTACAGGAGACAATCAGTGGACAAGCACCTGCCTGATGTACCACCAGTAAAGAACCGTTCTTATTTTTAACCCTTTTTTTTTTGGATGGGGGCTAAATTTATGTTTGCATTGCAACCCTGCATCATTTCTCTGGTCTTTCACTGCATATATAAACCGTTTGCTTCCCTGTGTGGACATGTGATCACTACAGCTACAATGAATTGCTGCAGAAGTTTACACCAGTGAACACCGATCAGCCACAATATTAAAACCACTGACAGGTGATGTAAAGGACATTGTTTATCTTGTTACAATTTAATGGGAACCCTTGGAGCTGGGCGTTCATATGGATGTTACTTTGACATGTACCACCCATCTAAACCTTGGTGCAGACCAAGCCCCAGTGGCGGTGGTTTCCCCTGGTAGGACACCGCCTTCGCTACACTGTACAAACTGCTCACGAATGGCTTGAGGAACCCGACAAAGAGCTCAAGGTGCTGTTTTGGCCTCCAATTCAGCATCTGGAAGATGTGAAAGAACAAGCACCACCAACAGAGGCTCCACCTCGCAACCCGTTGTGCCAGTAATGACAACACACAGAGTTCTTGCTTCAGCAGTTCAGAGCTACTTTGATGTACCTACAAAATAGTAGACAGATGGTTGTAATGTTGTGGCTGATCCGTGTATATAATGTATATTAAAACTCAGCACTGCAGCTGTTTAAAACTTGTAAAGTCATGAGTTTAAAGTCAAGATGTGCTTCACAGTTTAAATTGAAGATCCATAAAACTAGTTTTATTTTGCACACTGCTGGGACACCTGCTATTTTCTGACTGCTGTCAGGCAGTCACCTACTACACAATGTTTATCAAAAAAGGATAAAGAAAGGTGTTTCTTAGCATTATAAACATGCGTTAGCCAAACAGGTCATAATAACCACACCACAAGCTATTTTTCATTTTGCTGTAAAATTAGCTACTAATATTGTCAACGATAACTAGCTACAACTGAATTAAATTTAGGGCTGCAAGGTGGCTTGAAGTTAGCACCATCACCTCGCACCAAGAAGGTCGCGTCCCGTTTAGGACACCCAGTTACTGTCTGCATGGAGTTTGCATGTTTTCCCCGTGCAGCGTGGGTTCTCTCCGGGTTCTCTGGCTTCTTCCCACACAGTCCAAAAACATGTTGAGGTTAATTGGTGATGCTAAATTGTCCGTAGGTGTGAATGTTGGTTGTCTGTCCCTAAGTGTAGCCCTGTGATAGACTGGCGACCTGTCCCTGGGATAGACTCCAGCCCCCCCCCGCGACCCTAGTGAGGATTAAGCGGTGTATAGATAATGGATGGATGGATGAGTAAATTCACAGTGACAGTTGACATAGTCGTTCAAATAAATTGTCCTTGGCTAGTTGTCACAAAAACTGTAAAATGGCACTGAACNTTTTCTGACTGCTGTCAGGCAGTCACCTACTACACAATGTTTATCAAAAAAGGATAAAGAAAGGTGTTTCTTAGCATTACAAACATGCGTTAGCCAAACAGGTCATGATAACCACACCACAAGCAATTTTTCATTTTGCTGTAAAATTAGCTACTAATGTTGTCAACGATAACTAGCTACAACTGAATTAAATTTAGGGCTGCAAGGTGGCTTGAAGTTAGCACCATCACCTCGCACCAAGAAGGTCGCGTCCCGTTTAGGACACCCAGTTACTGTCTGCGTGGAGTTTGCATGTTCTCCCCGTGCAGCGTGGGTTCTCTCCGGGTTCTCTGGCTTCTTCCCACACAGTCCAAAAACATGTTGAGGTTAATTGGTGATGCTAAATTGTCCGTAGGTGTGAATGTTGGTTGTCTGTCCCTAAGTGTAGCCCTGTGATAGACTGGCGACCTGTCCCTGGGATAGACTCCAGCCCCCCTGCGACCCTACTGAGGATTAAGCGGTGGATAGATAATGGACGGATGGATGAGTAAATTCACAGTGACAGTTGACATAGTCGTTCAAATAAATTGTCCTTGGCTAGTTGTCACAAAAACTGTAAAATGGCACTGAACTAAACAAACTAATTGTGCGATCCTAGTAGATTTCTGCTGCTCCATGATCAGTGATCAATATTTAAAAGACACCACTAGTTAAAAATGTTCAGTAATAACTATAATGGTTTCTTAGTGATATTCTCATCATTTTCTAGTTATGGGCTTGGATTAAAACTGCTTCACAAACACGTAAATGAAAGCAGTTTTATCACACAGTCATGCTAAAACGGTCATGTTGTAGTTTTATCTGTGAAGTGGGACGAAGATAATGCAGTGAGATGTATGTGCAGCAACAGCAGAATTGCATTTTCCCCGGGTCACTGCCATGATGTGATATGTGTACTCTGGCTGCTGATACAGAATATGTATTCTCTCCTCAGTAAAGATAGAGGATGCACTGTCATGTATCCTTTTGCATTATTGGTTTTGGAGTGTATACACTCTATGATTGGCACTTTAGATATTCATCCTGTTCACAAAACATGCCTTTCCTTACGTGAAATATGATTTCTTGAGAAGTGTAATCATGGGTTGGAAGATTGCTTTTCTATTATCCGGGAGTGAAAATGATAAATTGGTGCTCAGAGGGGAAAAAAAAAAATGTTTCAGATGTCAGTTTCATCAGTGGGCTATTTTGCACACGTGCTCGGTTTCATTGTGTCAGGTGTCTGATCGAAGTATTGTTGAAGATTGTGATGATTCTCCTCTCTCATCAGCGGGGTTTTGTGAAGGCCGACACAGCATATAATCTGCTCTCAGGATGAGTTAACCTGCAGTCAGCACGGGGAGGGGATCTGCGCTTTTCTATGAACACCTTCTTATTCAGAAAACTTAGCTGCTGTCCTTGTGCTGACACACAAACTGGAGACAAACCAAACTCAGAGGCTAAAAATATCGTAGGATTAAGATAGGTTATCTGGCTCCTGATAGCAGCCTGAACAATACATTACATATTAACCAACATTCACACTTTGAGGTTTCAACACCTGCGCAAGATTATGGAGCAGCTATAATTTTCAACACAAAGAAGTGGTTTAGTTGAACCGGTTTTTATTAGCTGGAACAATCCTTTATCATTTAATATGACAAAGACAGATGGGCTTTGCCTCGCGGTGCTGTTGAATCTTTAACACATTAGTAGCTATGAGCAAACATTGTCTATCCCATGTGAAGATCAAAACTGACAGCAAACAAATCCTGCTAACAAACATAAAACTACTATTGAAAAGCCCACATGTTGCAATCACTGACATATTTAATCACTACACACACAACACTGTAGATTTCTATGAGATGGCGCCACATACACCAATCTGCTGCTACAAATGCTAGCTGGTGGGCAAGAAAAAAGCCCCCAGTAAATACACTATTTGCTCCTGTTTGAATAATTTGTGCTGAACGCTACAGTGCCCAGGGTGCTTATGTTGCCTATTTACAGAAATAAAAGCACACAGTCATGACACATATTTAAAGATTTAGATCTGTATGGGGGCTGCAAGGTGGCGCAGTTGGTTGCCTCGCAGCAAGAAGGTTGCCGGTTCGCGTCCCGGTGGGGGCACCGGAATCTTTCTGCGTGGAGTTTACATGTTCTCCCCGTGCAGCATGGGTTCTCTCCGGGTTCTCCGGCTTCCTCCCACACAGTCCAAAAACATGTTGAGGTTAATTGGTGATTCTAAATTGTCCGTAGGTGTGAATGTGAGTGTGCTTGGTTGTCTGTCTCTAAGTATAGCCCTGCGATGGACTGGTGACCTGTCCAGGGTGTCCCCTGCCTTCACCCTAAGTCAGCTGGGATAGGCTCCAGCCCCCAACGACCCTCGTGAGGATAAAGCGGTGTATAGATAATGGATGGATGGATGGATCTGTATGAACCAATGGGCTCTGAGCTGGATGCCACCAAAAAGTCCTAAAGTAGGAAGTTACACTTTCTACGTCCATGTTCCTACGTATGTGAAGGTTTGTTGGGGTCTGCATAATATACATTTCATCATCTCCCCGAGCACACTAGAGTCCAGTATACACTATATTACAAGGTCAGTAGAGTATAGTGAAAGCTTAATGCATTGTTAGTTTTTGGTGGTTTTATGCTCGCAATAACATAAATATAGAAGGTTTCTTGTGTTGACACAGTGTTAGATGGGCTTTTTTATGGGGGGCAAAAAAGTCTGGTGCACTGGAGGTTATGTGTTTTATGTCTTATGCAAATAGGGCAGAAAAAGAATAGGTAGTAATATTTATCACGGCTGAACCATGACAGAAAGAGCACCATCTACAGAACACATTTCACTGTACTTGAACAATTTTTTCTGGTGTTGTGAGAGAAATGCAGCAAAGCAAAAAGAAAAAAGAAAAAAAAAATCATCCCGATCAAATTTATCATGCATATGGAAGTAAGATGACGTTTGTTAGCTCATGTTGGCTAAAAACCTAACACCTGCAGATAATATATTATGACAAAATCCCAACAGTGCCGTTTATGGTGCGTGCAGCATCACGGCTGTTTGTGGCAAAAATCCACAGCAATCCACCGGGTCTGAGGTCCAACAAAGTGGGCCAGAGCATTTGTTATTAGATCATTAGCGCTGGAAAACCCCCTTCCTCTCGGAGCTATAATGCACCGCTGTCTATTCACACAGACTCATCTCCTCCTGAGCTCTAGCTGTGCTAAGCTAATACTCTCCGAGGCGTTAACATTAAGCTGGGCTACAATGTCCGGTGGAGCTGTGGAGAAAAAAAAAAGGGGGCTCCCCGTGCAGCTCCCCATCCAGCGCACTGTTTAGAGTCAGCACACCATTAGTCAAATCTCCCCAGCCATGAAAAAAGAGAAGGATGGGGGGGGGGCAAAACAGAATATGCATGCATAAAACTCAACACATTTGTTCCCATGGCAACCATTCAGCATGTCATTCACTTGTCAAGCTGCATCAGAGCCGATGGGGTCCATTGTCTGAATCCTGGTGAGCATGGTTGCCTGGAACAGACCCGTCCCCCTCTTCCTCCCTCTGACCGACATCCAGGTCATTCACCACGCTGTTATTTCTCTTTAATTCCAATTCGGCTGCTTTTTTCATCGCTAATCACACGACAAATGACCACCACGGCTAAAAAAAAGAAAAAAAAAAGAAGGGGGATAATGCAGTGCAGTACTGAGGCATGGCTTTTATGATTCTTATGAATAGGACGGGGGGGGGTGGGATATGGGATTAGGGAGAAATTCAGGACCACTACTCTCACACGTACACCTCAAAGATTTCTCTGCTTTAGTTCGTAGATTTGGTGGGCGGTGACGGCAGCACGGAGCCTCAACGTCTATGACTGGCTGTCAAGATCAGTTTAACAGTCACAATGGGAGAAAAGGCCATTTGACTTCTGTAATCTTTTCTAACATGCTCCAGAGTCGCTGCTGATTGGCACTGCTCAAGCATTTCCCCCGTGAGCGCCACTGTGCTGTTTGGATGTTAAGCTTGTGCAGGGGTTGTTGCGTGTCGTACACTGCTTTAAAACGCTTGTTCGGCTTCATTGTTCTTGTCTTTTTCACAGAACTTACTTGCTTGGGACGCTGAATGAAAGAGAGCAGCGTTACACACCGGTTTCCAGAAATGTAGTTTTTGCTCTAACACGTTCTGTCGTGAGCGCCACACAAAAACAAATGCACACTTCCTCCTTTAGTTAATAATTAACCCGACCTTTAGCACGTTAACACGACTTGCAAATTTGTAAAAAAAAAAGTTGGCTGTGAGGTCAAACTGTTGCACTTGTTTCCATGACAACAGAAGTTATGAAACTGAGATGCACCCTGTTTTGGGTGCTAAAGCTTAATTCTTGTCCATTTAGAGCAGGGGTGTCAATCTCAAAAACACAGTGGGCCAAAATTTAAAACCTGAACAACGTCGCGGGCCAACATTGAACAAATGAACCTTTTAATATGGACCGAAACAAATTTTGCTTTAACATTGAATATGGAACAAGCAACGCTTATTACCATACATTATATATAACTTAATAGTTATAACCTTAATAGGAGACATGCAAAATCAAATTATAAATAAAAAAACACATCAATGGCACAGTGACAGTTGTAGTGTGGAGTCGCTATGCCTACTGTCACAGAGGAGAGGGAGTTTCTGGGTCCTGTCCTGATTGACGTGCCAAAACAACAACAGGGCATTATGGGATTTGTAGTATTAGTGGTGAGTGCGCTGTACAGTATAATACCGGGGGCAGCTCTAGTAGTCTTTTGGTATTGTCTCGCGGGCCAAATATAATTACAAAGCGGGCCCAATTTGGCCCGCGGGCCAGAGTTTGACACCCCTGATTTAAAGGGACTTCTTGGTGATGCTTTTTCAAGTTGATGATACTACACTGTTCAAATGCTCCCAAGCAACATTAATTGAGTATTAAAACCTGCTCGGTGCTCGTCCGGCTCTGCACACGTGGAGAGCAAATAGTTAGCGTGTTTGCGAGCTGCAGATCGTCCTCCTGAGGACGGCTGTAAGCTGAAAGCGTTTGGTCAAACAGCCGTCTCTCAACACAACAGCATCGCAACTCCAATCACCTGCCACGGCTCAATCAATATACATCAGTGGAGATAATATATAGTATCGAGCAGCGTATAAATCTGTGTTGTCGTCGGTTCGTTGCGGCTTTTATTTGGCCTTCTCTTCTGCTGCGTTAACGTGGAGGAGACTGCACCCGAAAAAAGAAACAGTTGCATCCACAGTAATTTTACAAACTGAGACTGTGTTTTTATTGTATTGACAGATTTTTTGCCAACATTCTCATTACTCATTGTTCTACACGACTGTAACACCTTCAATAGGCACAGTACAACTTTCATACTTAGTTTTTCCTGGGCTGTACTAACTCGTAATACTATTAAATGAGACTCCTCATACATCATCTGAAAAGTAAGACAGGGATTTTTTTTTCTCTTTTTTTTTTTTTTCTTTAGAGCCGTGTCTCGTAGCAGCCAAATGATTAAGTCAGTACAGGAACACGGGAGGTGAATAAATGAGAACCTTACTCTGGTATATTAAAAAATGAAGCAGATACACACACAGACAAACTGCATAATAACACACTAGACAGTATCTTTGGAAAGAGAGATGATAAATTACCAAATAGCAAAATGAACTGGAAAGAACACTTAATTAAAAATGTTCTTTCACAAATAAAAAAGGGAATATATAATAGCAATATTCCAGAGAGAATATTACTACGTGTCGGTGGCACTGAAAGCTTAAATTATCTAATGCGGTTTTATTCTATATTATCATATAGGAGCATTAAAGGAGCCAATTAGTTTAGATTGATTTTCCTCCACTGGGGTGTGTTTTGATCCACTGCTTTGCTTTTGACTTTGCATTATGAAAAAAAAATTAAGATAAAATCTCAAAATCCAAAAATGAGCAAAGAGGTGGAGTGACAGTGAAGTTGAAATGGAACTTATGAACATCTGTCACCCCTAAATATGCATCATGTTAAGCTTTAACGCAATTTAAATGGGTGAATTATATTAAAATTCAACCCACTGACAGTAATCATGAATAAGAAAAGTAAAGGAAAGTGCTGTAAAGGTGGAAATTTTAACAATGAAGGTTGAAGGTTCACTCTCTAAGATTCAGCCTCAAGTGAACATTCAAGCAATTGCAGTTTCTGGCACTTCCACGTTCACTTTTCAACCCAACTTTGTCACTTTAATTTGCAGAGATTCTAAGAAACAGCAGCTCACGGAAATCAATGTACAATGTCGGAGCAGGCGGCTTCTTACAACTTTCCAAATAAGCAGTGAGGAAGATGATTTTTACATTGATCATTTCAAATGCACCCAACCGGTCGAGGCAGATGGCCGTCCCTCCCTGAGCCTGGTTCTGTCGGAGGTTTTTTTTTTTCCCCCCGCGGGGGTTTTCGGTTCCTTCCCACTGTTGCAGACTGCTGAAGCTTAGAGGGAATCCAAATGTTGTGTTGGGCGTGTCTGCCTTTGTTAAGCGCTATGAGATGACTTGTTGTTGTAAATATGCGCTATACAAATAAAATTGAATTGAAAAAAATGCTTTTCTGTGAGTCGGAATGAAAGTAAACCCAGACACTACTCGCCTGGAGTGGCCATTACGGCTCTACATCTGGGGCAAACTGCCTGCTCACCTAATCACCCTGCATATTCACCCATATGCTTGTTTACCTGTTTGAAGCCAATATTGACGTCAGTAACGCCGTCTCTTAAGGAATATTAAAAGGTAATGGCGTGTCTATCGTGAGAATGAACACGAGGGATTTAAATGTGTCAATGGATGTTAGTGATATTAGCTCACAAATTCATTTTCACCACAGAATGAGTTCCACTTCGTCTATAAACCTTTTCCTGAGGCCATTTGGACCAAACAATCAACTCTGCATACAGAATAGAAAAGGAATTAAAAGAGGCTGGGAGGTGAGATGTGAGGGATCCGTCACCTACCAGAATAAAACACTCCATGCTGGTTGTGTCTTGACCCACTATGAATGTATACAGTGGCTCCTGAGAGAAAAGCTTATGAATGTCCCCGACTTTGACCTGTATAGCAGTTGCAATTTTCTCTTGACTTCTGGTTATTGAAGGTTCCTGCTGCAGAAGCAAGATGTTCTACGTGAGTTTTTCTAACCCAACAGATGCCCTGAGAGCAAAATACACATATAAAGCTGCACTAGCTACATTTATGGGGGAATAGATCAGGTTCAAATGACATCTCACTGGACAATTATCCCCACTAGCTCCTAATATTAACTAACATTTCTACCACACATGTCACATGCAGTAGAAACGGCTTCTCTGTGGGAAACAACAACCTCCAAGCCAGCAACCTACACACTCAAAATGGCAAGTTTAAACACAGATTTGGACTGTACAATACACCAGGTCTGCTTGTTTTGTTCAGCAATTTAACCATTAGCAGCCGTGTTCGCTTTCCCACCTGCAAATGTTCCACAGAAACAACTTCCCCTCTGATGCTACTTTGCAGTGCCTCAGACGATCGTGATTGGTTAAAAGAAAAGCATATCTGGATGGAATACGTAGCCTCTATGGTCCTGTCCCCTATAACAGAATGGTATTAAAATCCTGTCAGACCACACTAGACGGAAAAGCACATATATTTGCATCTTGCTGGAAATGTGGTTAAAATTTGGGCCACATTTAAAAGAAAACCTCGAGAAGTAGAAAGCATAAATGAGGAGGAAAATGCAAATGAGCTGCTGGCGATCCAGCACAGCCCCTTCAGCTGGAGTAGAGATTCAAACTGTATGTTAATTTTCATCTAGATTTTTGTGTTGTAGTTTTTTGTTTTATCTGAATTATATTCTCTGCTAAACAAGTATGTCCAAAATGTTTATTTAGCCAAGAAGCACAATATTCTAAGACTTTGTTTTGGGATACTGTATTTTGGGCTTTAAACAATCTTATTATCCATAATGGTGTTTCTGAACCAGTAGTTCGATTAACTTGAACTGGGTCACAGTGGAAAAAAACATGCATTGTTGCGTTGTGGCTCTGGTTCATATTGACATGTATGTTATTCATGTGGTTACGTTCAGATCGAGGTTACTGACAGCAGGTCCGTCTAAAGATTCTTATGTTTATATTAATGTTCTCTGAGAGAGCTCACAGAGAAACAAGTGTAGCAGTTGTGATACACCAAACCCAGATCGCTCGTTCTTTGGCTCCAACCAGCCGTTTATTCACAGGTTTACAGGATACTGGTAATGTTAGGTCTCACAGTCGTCACCACAATAATAAACTCCGGGAATGACTAAAACGAAGAAAAAGTTATTCAGCTAACTGTTAGCATTGAGGGGCTGCAGGGTGGCGCAGCAAGAAGGTTGCCGGTTCGTGTCCCGTTGGGGGCACCGGGATCTTTCTGCATGGAGTTTGCATGTTCTCCCCGTGCAGCGTGGGTTCTCTCCGGGTTCTCCGGCTTCCTTCCACACGGTCCAAAAACATGTTGAGGTTAATTGATGATTCTAAATTGTCCATAGGTGTGAATGTGAGTGTGCCTGGTTGTCTGTCTCTAAGTGTAGCCCTGTGATAGACTGGTGACCTGTCCAGGATGTCCCCTGCCTTCACCCTAAGTCGGCTGGGATAGACTCCAGCCCCCCACGACCCTGGTAAGGATTCAGCGGTGTATAGATAATGGATGGATGGATGTTAGCATTGACACCACTGGGATGACTGGTAATTACAATCAACGTTGTGTGCTATTTTCTATAAACAAGCCAGAAGCATTTGGACTATATTTTACCAAGCACACCACCTGTACAAGCCAGAAATGTACCAGTAAAACAAACTTACTCAACATTTCACACAGAGCTTATTATTGATCGACCTCCCATGGAGACTGGCAAAGTTACACGGGGTTCACCCCTCAAGTCTGCAGGGGCCCAGTACTACCGTAGGCTGTAAATGATTATGACAAATGAGACAAATAGGGTGAAAATGAGACATAATTCGAGGGTATTACTGCCAAATCTATGCATTCAAACAGTCTTGGTCCAGTTGTTTCTGGTCCCCACCAAGGTTCATGTGCTAGCTTTGTCTCCAACCTAAATGAACCAAATTAGCCACGCATTTGGAGTTTAAGTCAACCATCAGGCTTAATTATTCTGCAAAATACAAAATCACTTGACATTAACATCTTTTTTTTTAAATATACAAAGTCAATAAATTCCCCCGCGTATATAGATATTGCTCTGAGGAACAATTATCGGACACAAAAAAGGTTTTCCTACTCAGTTAAGCTGACACTACATTTGATGCATGGCAATGACCGAGGAACAATACGCAAAGTTAAACCTCACATTAACTGGTCACCTGAGAGTCAAATTTGTTTTTTCACGGAGGCTGACGTGATTGAAAGCGGCATAGAATAGTGAGACAATCTCAAGAACAGATCGCGGATAAGCCTCGGCAAATAAAAAGAGCCGTAGGTGCACTCTGGCCCTGCTACAAAGTGGAGGGTGTGAGAAAAGGGGAGTTAAACAGTACCCAGGTTTTTAAGGAGGGGTGGGGGGGTTTCTTAATAATTTCTCCTCGGTCGTGAAAGTTTGGGTGTGGGAGTTGTGCCTAAATAGACGTGAGACGTGCTCGCCGCCCCTGCTCACAGCCAGTATCAGGCCTAATGAGGCATTAATCGGAGGTGTGGGATGTTGCTCTTTGGAAAAGCACCGGGTCAGCAAAGCACAATGAAGATGACAACAAAGACTTTGGGGAGGCAGTGGCCCAAATGAGCATTTCTCTGAACTGTATGCTCAGCAATCACTTCAAAAGCACGGTGACAGAATATTCACCAAATTTCAATGGAAAACATATGAAAGGGGCCTTTGAGCGCTTTTGTTTGTAGGTTTTCCTTTTTTTTTTTTTTCACAAGGGTGATTAACCCCCCCCCCCCCTCGCTTCTACTGCCCCACCCCCACGCATGTGCACGCTCGCGCTCACGTCAAACCCGGCAAGCTCTTAAAACCGGTATATGATGGTGCCAGCTGTCGATTAAAGTGCTCGTTTTTTACTTTGAAAGCTTTTGTGTGTGTGTTTTTTTTTCAACTGGCTGCATTAGATTTTGTTTTGTTTTGCTGGCTACGGTTTGACTCCACAGTAATTCATGAGCATTTTTCAAGACGTTGTTATTATTGCGTACGAAAAAAAGAAAGGATTTGGATTTAACACAGGCAGGAATCAATTGCTTGTTGACCCCGCTCTTAACTCCAGAGCATACTGAGCAGTTTAATGACTAGAGGGATGAAAAATAGTTGTTGGGTTTTGGTTTGTTTTTTTGTTTTTTTTTCCATCAGAACAAAAGATTGTTTGATATTCATGCTATTGCACCACTTTGTCAGACTTCAGTTTGTTTTCATTGTTCTTGGCATTGAGAAATAAGACAAGAAGGTTATTTAATACAATTTATTACTGAGGTTACTGCTATAACATTATAATGTTATTTTTTGCACAATGTCCCAGTGAGAGAAAGCATATTAAACCAGTGGGGGTCTTTTATACCAACTGACCAAAACTAACATTTCCTACAGGGTCAATGCTCACAAACTGGTTTTGTGTTTTCTTTTATATATATATATATATATATGCAATATTTGGATCCTGCAGCCACAGATGGCTGTTAGACCCAGCCATCTGGATGTGAAAGTTCAGCCCAGAATGTGTGTGTCCCAGAGGAAACTGGCTCTCCCCAGACAGAGTGAACAGTCCGAGTTTGACCTGCTCCAACATTTAAAATAATGACTTTGCTCCTGATACTCACTTTGTTCAAACAGAATGGTTTAACTCTAACTGTAATGATCCTATTTCGGTGTATGTCATAACAGAATTTAACACAAAATGTGCAAAGTAGCTTGAGCGAGCAAATATAAGTGAGCGTTCTGTGATTAAAAGAAAAACGACTACCTGAAAACAGAGAAAAAACATATATTACAGTCAGTGACAGATTATATAAATACATAAATAGCATTTTAAAAAATAGGTTATGCTATATGCAAAATACAACATTGATTCTGTTCAAACAAATCCGATTCAGAAAAGTATTGAGCCACTATGCTGTAAAAAAACTGGTTTCACTTGATAAGTTTCTGCAGTTCTACACTTCTTTCTGTTAATTCGTTGGCATCTGAATGTGTCAGTTCCATGTCTAAATAAGCTCCACATTTGCTTTTCCCTGAAGTCAGATCCAGCAACATTACCGTATCGCTTTCAACACGATACAAGCCTTCGCTGCATGCCATCACATTAACAGATGGACACACATGAGCGACTCCCAGCTGTTTGTTGGATTCTTTCCTCTGAGTTTATTAAATATCTGCAGCAGGAAAAGCGAAAAAGTAGAACGCATCTGGAACTTTATTAGCGACTTTGAATTATTAATGATCTTGTCTTTGAGCTGTCACACACAGTCACAGTTTGTAAAATGCCATTAAATCAATTTCTATGTGACAGGTTTAGATTTAGCCTTTTGTTTGTTGGCGCATTGTGTCACTTGATGTATGAATATTGCGTACATACGGTGGTGAATGAGGGCTCTCTCCATCACTGTGGTGTCTGAATGAACAGTAACATTAATGTGACCCTGTAGGCCTGAATGCTGCCACTTTAATGGACTGATGAGGCCAGCGACGTTCTTGAAAAAGGCTTATGAGAGCTGTGAGAGTGAAGCCAGGAAGCAGAACTGAAACAATAGACTGGAAGAAGCTAAAAAGATCTGCGAAGCTGAGGAAACCTGCAAACTTCCTCACTATAAGTAACAGCTTTCACATTCCACACGTTCTATGTTTGGTGTAAAATTCCTAATTTGAGTGACTTAATTATTAAATGCTGTTGTGCCTAATCTTCACTTGTTGACTGATTCCTTTTTGCTGACTTTCTAGAAGTTCACTTACTGTAATTTTCAGATTATTGAGTGCCCCTGAATATAAGACGCACCCACTAACTTTAAAAAGAAAAAAATGTGTGTATATATAGGCCGCACTTGTCTATAAGCCGCAGGTGCTGTAGCATGAGATATGTACAAAGAAAGATTTTGTTTAACTTTTAATTAAATACACACCGTTAACATGACCAAATACGTAAATGCTTTTTTGCCAACAGTGTCTGTAACACGGCTGGTTAAAAAAGTAAAAAATACAGTAGTGTACCAGGAAAAGCCATTGATCGCTATCTTCATCTTCCTCCTGCACTAAAACCACTAAAGTCATAGTTGTTGGAATTGAACAGCCTCAGAACGACTTCGTCACACACTTTCTCAGTCCCTCTTTCATTGTCGCTCTTAATGTCACTTATGTCTCGAGGCAAATTCGTAAAAATCCATAAATTAGCCACATCACTGTTTAAGCCACAGTGTTCAAAGCGTGTGATAAAAGTAGCGGCTTTATGGTAGCTTTAGTTTCTGTACTAAACATTGGACTTGATATTCATTCACTTCTGTCTGAGGTGTAGTTTGGTGATAACAAATCCACTTTTTGGGCTAATTACTACTATAGTACAGACAGTTTGGAAGCCCCGTTCTCATATCAGCTGCAAGTACAGATCCTGCAACCACAGCTCCACATGATGCAAAAACATATTTTAAAGAAATCTTTTCATCCTTGAAAAAGATGATCACTGTAGTGAAGTTATCGGTGTGTATAGACTAACACTATATACTAATAATTTATAACATCTGATAATTAAGTGTTTCTGTAACATGTGTACGGAAGCCGATGGGTGCAAACGACGTGCATTTACACAAACGAGCTGCATGTACATGAATGTGCTGCATAAACAGAAACACACTGCAAAAACAAAATGCTGCAAATACAGAAACGCACTGCAAAAAAAAAACTCTGCAAACTCAGAAACGCGCTGCAGAAAGAAAACGCTGCATATCCACTCACACAACAGAAGTGCCTCAGGCCTCTAGGGGCAGTAGTGAGCTTTTCACCTGAGAGGCAGACAACGATGAGCGAGACAAGTCATGTTAGTTGAGGGAACAGCCAACCCAGTCTCACGGCAATTCGTGAAATAGTCACGAAACTTAATGTTGTCATTATTATTGTTATTATTATTGTTTCATGCCCAATTTTTTCATGTTCCCCAGCACAAATTTCAGACCAATACATTTCAATTGGAATTATCTTTTCGCCTCTCAATCCGTCTGACCAATCACTGCTCCTATGGCTCCGCCCCCCTCCGACGAGTTTTGCGTCACTGGCTCCAAAAATCCAAGATGTCAACCAGGAAGTAGCAAAACCCTGGCTTCATTTTCTCAGTGCAGAAACCAACGCGTGACGTCACGGTAGCTACATCCATCTTTTATACAGCCTATGGTCTGGGACACATTTTTTCCCTATTTTCCCACAAAGCATATGCTGTGATGTTTTTGTCAGAGGAAGAGGACATGGGGCAACTCTGTTGTGTGACTGGATATGCAGCGTTTTCTTTTTGCAGCCCGTTTCTGTTTGTGCAGCTCATTCGTGTACATGCAGCTCGTTTGTGTATATGCACGCCGTTTGCACCCGTCGGCCACCGTACATGTGTGATCACCAAAGGTAATTGTTTAGGGGTAACAGGCAGGTGACCACGTACATGTATCCAGTGATAGATTACCATCATTAAGATTTAATTAACAAAAGGCACAACGGAAATTGAATCAATAAAGAAAATGTGTAATGTTCAACAGGTTTTACGCTGTAATTATCTGAAGCTGCGATCGAGCGGGAACGAATGTGATATTCGAAGAAGATGACATGATTGGCCGATATCCAATTAGCAATAAAAAAAAAAGACAATAGACAGCAAATAAAGAAAGTAAACAACAATTATACAGTCCTGGAGACTGCGGAAGCTCCAGTGCTTTAACATGGAGCATAAAGGCTGGTATTGATTGGGATCGCCTTCCAGACACTGTCTCATCATGCCACAAACGACATTAGACTTTGATTGAAAATGTCTTTAAAGTTAACTGCTGGAAAAGGTAATTTATTGGGCTGCTGTGTAATCTATTCCTCCTGTAATGCACATTCATCGGAGAGATCAATAATCAAATGATTCCACTGATTGTGTGAGATGAAATGTACTGAATTAGCTCTTGTAGCAATCTTAGACAGCTCTTCATATTACAACGGAAATATGGGCTGTACTACACGCTCGCAACAGCTTTATGGAGCAAATTAGATGAATTTCGAGAGGTGTCTGCCACTTACTCTTGATCTCTTGTTAAATGCAAATGAGCGCGCCTCAGTGGCATCTCAGTCAGTGCACCGTGGATCCTTGAAAGAGGGAAACAAATGGCAAAGAGGAACACACAGGATGTAGACGTAAGCACGAGGCGCCGCTACGAGTTGTCACCGTTGTTGATGCCCACAACATTTACGGAGTTTGTTTCAAGACCAAACATTTTCGCTTGGTTTCATTGAATTTTACAAACTGACCTTGTGTGTGCTCTGCGAGACGCTTCAACGCTGAGGGAGATATTGAGCACTTGTTTTTGACAAGGACCTGTCAAATGCTGTTGCTGTGGCAACAAAGAGATTTAGTGCAAAGTGAAGCATCGCTCGCCGTCGTATTCAATCAGTAAATTTCAAAATACATCCACCGCAAGTTTGTATGCTGTGTTGCATCCTGCTTTTTGCTCTCCTCGGTCCAAAGCAGAACACATACTGATCTCATTAGTGACTCCAACAATCTCTCCAAGCTACCGACAAAGTTAAATTTTGCTTCTACTGGATTTATTAAACCTTTTCTCACATCTGTTTCACAACTTTCTTCATTTGTCACAAGATGAATGCAGTTTTCTACATAGTGAACAGTCATGAACTATGAATCTGATATGAACAAAGTCGACAGAATGATTATAAATGTGAATGTATGATGTGTAATAATGACGTAATAAACACACAGATATCTCCCTGACCTTGTCTGAACAATATAAAGTTAATCATTTATGACTGTTAACTATTAAATTAACAACTTCATTTCAATTAATGACTTTTTTCCCCCCAAATCTTTTTAATTCTCTGATTCTAGCCTCATAAATGTGATATCATCCTGTTTCTGTACACCTCTGTGACAGAAAATTGAACATCTTTGGGTTGAGAACAACATTTTTGTTAATCAACGGCTTCAGAAAACAGTAATTAACATTGTTCACCATTTTCTGACATTTTATAAACCAAACAACTAATCAATCTATCAGAAGAAGAAAACTCGACAGACTAATCGACAGTGGAAATTAAGTGTTGCTGCAGCAGAGTTAGCATGATGCTAGTTCTGACCTGCATAGTGTAGCAGTTAGAACGATTATTTCAGACAAAACTGCACGTTGAGGCAACTGTTACCTGATTTTTTGAAATTTGGGGAAGATTAGTGAAATGGGATGTTTCTAAAATGCCTGTTCAAGAAACGCAACTTTAAAACATTCTCCTGGTTTTGCAGCTTTCACTCACTGTACAGATCATTAATGTAAAACATGTGACACAGCAGAGATGCATTGCAAACACAGGCCTTACTGTACTGAGTCACTATATCATGAGCTGCATCTCTGTGCTTCAGAATAAACCCGTGCATAATATCTCATGAGAAACGACGTGTCTTTATTGTTTGCTGAGCGACAGTCATTATGCAGCGCTGGCTGAAGAGATAATGAGTACTTACCACATCTGCATATTCACACCCTTGCTGCGTGTCATATGGCACTTTGCATTGGGTGTGATGTGATTTAAATACAGGCCATAGTTTTAATATGTTATTAAATGGCATAATCCTGATGCTTGCTCATTTTCTGTGTCAGTTTATTAGCATTAGCCACACAGTAGTTGGGTCTACATAATGGATTGAAACAGTTAATCCCTGTTAAATATTGTTCCCTAAAAAACAATCATGATATCCTTTAATAGCATTAGGAACTCCAAATGAAAAAAAAAAAATCTGATCCTTCTTAACTTGGTTGCAATCATAAAGAATTTGTTGTTGCACTGGCTCACAACTTAAAATGACTGAATAGAGTTTTCTCTGCACATGGCAGTGAAATGCTGGCAAGGTTGGGGGAGCGAGCTATAAATACTCGAGAGAACAAAAAAGCAATTGACTGCTGCAGTGTAGGTGTTACACCATCTGTTAAGACAACAGAGCTGCTACCCTCTGGATTCTTTATATTCACACGAGATATCTAGTATGTACCCCTGCTTTGTTCTCGCACTTGTTTGATAAAGCAAGACACAAACTTTGACGTTTGAATCCGAAAGCACAGACAAATGGAAAGAATTTTTATGTCTGTGCACAAACAAAAATGCGCATAAAGTCAGACACCATGTTAGCTAAATGTGTCCTTATGCGGGACCAGGTTGAATACTTTAACACAAGCTCACATTAAAACCTAGTTTGTACCAGCAGAAAAACACACGAGTGGCAACATTGAGCTGTGACCTCCATCCAGCTCTAGTGTATCCTGTGATGTTTGACAGCAGAGATACTTGATCCTGGCAAGGACTCGCTGTTGCAATGCTAATCAGAATCCCTTTAATTGCCAAGTGCACAATATACTACAGTATGTCTGGGTGACATTGCTGTAGAGACATATTGACGATGTGATTAACACGGTGCATAATACTGACATATAAAGTACAAGGATGCTGGGACGTCAGATGTGCTGCAAAGGGTTAATGAAAAGCAGCACCAATGTACCGAATGTTTACATATTATACATGATAAATTACCTGTGTATTGTTATATTTAGTTATGTCTCCGTCAATTTAAATAAAATCCCTAATATTAGGTAAAATGGTTTTTGTATAGATGAGCTACTTAAGGTTTAATAATGTTTGTCAGTCAAAGTAAGTCAAGTCTTGATCAGTCTAGCTGTAGCTGTATATGCCTCAAAATCAGCTGTCTATGTTATTATTATTATTTTTAATTTAATAGTTTTAATTGGTTGGTCTCTGCATTCACTGAAGCAATAACTAATAAGATGTTTCAAACAGGAGAGTTCTTCAATAATTGGTAATGTCATAGTAAGATTTCCGCCTGTTACTGCTCTAAAACTAAACGACGTCCTCTCAGAGAAACTTCCAAAGACTTGAAGTATGTTTGAATACGGAGATGTAAAGCAAAAATGTAAAGAAGATCAGATGGAATAAAGATCTTGGCAGAGCAACTGTACAGATACATAGTCATCTACAGGTGCCTAATTACAGTGATCTAGGCAACATCCAATTAAATGTAGGTCGTTTCCAGCCAGGAAAAACACTTTCAGTTACTGACTTTTTAAAAATTTTTGTAACTATTTTTGGTCAACTAGGAGCACAGGTTCAAATGTTCTAATAAAGTTATGAAGATGTTATTTGCGATTGTTAATAGCTGCACATCTGGCAAGCATGGAACAACATTAGCATGAATCTAGAGTTGTGTTTCTTTACATATTTAAGTCCATCTTTCTTTTTAGCTCTACTTTGGTCTCCACCCACTGAGGGAACTCTCCATCCCATTCGCTGCTAACTGCCCCACTGTTGTTCACCAGCTAGCTTTCGTCTGCCTCTCCTTTGGTGTAGGGTGTGATGTGAATAGAAACATTGCCAATGACAGTAGAGAGACTAAACCAGGGTTGGGCAATCCTGGTCCTCCAGGGCCACAACACACCTGATTCAAATGATCAGCTCATCATCAAGCTCTGCAGAAGCCTGATAACGATCCTGATCATTTGAATCAAGTTGTTGGAAGAAGGAAACATCTAAAATATGCAGGATTGTGGCCCTCGAAGACCAGGATTGCCCACCCCTGGACAAACCAAAACTGTAAAGAGCAGTGAAAAGCAATTGGTTTAAAGATGCTAAAAACATAATTCTCAGTGGATTCATCAACCCACGAGACCCCTTTGACATAATACGTAGTTCTGGGACCCATGACTAACACTGTATGAACTCAAAACCTTCGTGTTAGTTCTGAACGTGTCTGAACGAGCGCCCTGGTTGCATCTGTGTAAAAGTCACAACTGCAGTCTTCCCAGGTTTGACCTAGAAAACTTTCCAAATCACTTCCACCTCGGCACAAATCTTAACTGCGTGATGTCGCATGCCTGCACCGATACTGGTCCATTAACATCACAGAGAGTGCTAAAGAAAATCACCCTCATTTTTCACTTACTTTGCCCTCCAGTTTCACATCTATTAAAACCTAGAATGTCTATAGAAGGCAAAAATTGCGACGAAGACAGCAATGTGTGACATTAACAAGATTCACAAGCAAGTTGTGAGAAAACATTACCGGGAGCTAAGGTTATGTTTTGTGTCCTGCTGGTTTGTAGAAGTGTTTCCTCTGAGTTTATTAAATATCTGCAGCATCAAAGAGCAGCAGGATCCTTCTGAGTGTCTAAAGAGAGTTGAGTGGATTTATGAATGGAAAAATGAATAATTACAAATGATGCCTGAGATTGAGACAGGATGGGTCGTAATGTAGTCATTTGTTTATTAGTGTATCATATCACCTGATGTACCGTCCAATCACGCTGAATGAAGCCATACAGCAGTGTTCAGGGATATTTTGATTCGTGCAGCTTCCAGACAATGTGGACATACCTTGAATATCAAAGAGTAAGAAATGTTAAAATGCATGTTCAGACCTCCAGCTGAGAGTCGTACATGTTGTGTCTGCACCACAGGGTTCTGCTCTGCCAATGTAAAAACAGGCCGCCCTTCTATTTATACTGTTTTAAGCTAGGTGTGTGTGACTCGTTAGCACAGAAATGGATCACAACATGTCAATATTGCATTTAAAAAAAAAACTAAAATCAACAAATGACAACTTGTATGGAACTGTGCTTCCACTTTGGGATTCTGATCACCATGTCAGCATTTGTTTGGCTACTCCCAGGAAACTTCAGCCCTTACATAGACAATCTGTAGGCATTAATCTCATAAATTTGGTAAAAATTTGAGATCTGAAGAAACAACTATACCAAAAATATAGTAGCCTATCCATCCATCCATCCATTATCTATACACCGCTTAATCCTCACTAGGGTCGTGGGGGGGCTGGAGCCTTTCCCAGCCGACTTAAGGCGAAGGCAGGGGACACCAGTCCATCGCAGGGCCATGTAGCCTATCCATCCTTTCAATTATAGGGGCATATATATTTGTTGGCATTTCTACAACAGAACTGATGCAAAGAAACAACCACGTACACATACTGGAAACCATAATGTTCAGATTGAGAATGAGACTGCAGATAAAAATTTTATAATCAGTGAAGAGTTTGTCCGCCATTTGCATTGTGTCCAATCTTCAACATATACACCTAATGTTGTTAATATTACCTTGTACACTACTTCCTGAAGACTACGTGAAGCTGACAGACATTTTATGGGACAACATCATATTGTTGGACACTTTCAGCCTGAGGTGTCTGAAACTATTTCCTAGATGACAAATGTTTGCGTTTTAGACATTCAAGTGTCTGGCTACAGCCCTGACTGACATGGCAGCATCCAGCATGCCTACAGCCCGATCTTTTTCTTGTTATTGGGGGAATCGTGTCACTTTATAGTCAATGGTCAACGGAGTGTCTGTGTACTGTTCGTAGCTGGTAACCTCAATAGTCGAGAATCTACGGGGGGCAAATGACGTGCATATACGCAAACAAGCTGCATATACATGAATGCATTGCATAAACAGAAAAGAAAACGCTGCATTTCCAGTCACACAACAGAAGTGCCTCAGGCCTCTAGGGGCAGTAGTGAGCTTTTCACCTGAGAGGCAGACAACGGCGAGCGAGACAAGTAGCATTAGTTGAGGGAAAAGCTGTATGAAAAGGTTTGTATTCTCTCTCCATGGATAAACATAAATAACATAGAGTACCCAGCGAGACGGTAGTAAAACACCCATATAATCAAAATGACTGAAAAGCTGAAGACCCTAGAGGCCTGTGGCACTTCCGTTGTGTGACTGTTTTCTCTCTGCAGCTCGTTCGTGTATATGCACATCATTTGCCCCCATCACAAGAATCTGCCATCAATTGCAGCCCAAAGCTTTCAGTGCACATTTTTCTAAGCAGAACAGTAAAGAGGAGATTTTAAACATTTTCTCTATGTCAGAAAAGAGAACCATTTGCATACCGCGTTTACATTTTTCTACTCAGGGTAAAAGTTCACCATAATTGTTTTTGCTTGTGACTCGTATAACCCGACACAGTACGCGCGCTGCAGGTGTAGCCAGTAAAGAGGTTTGTATACGTTATGTGTTCAGTGAAGCCAGAAAGTAAAGAGCAGCATAATGTACACTGTGCAGTTTTGCCGAGATAACTTCTAGAACATTATACTGGCGCTGTACTTGTCCTTGCACCGACCGCTCAGGCAGTAAGTGAAAGATGTGTTCATATATTAAAAATACATGTTGTATAATGAAAGCTTGTAGAGGAGTGTTTTTATGTACTTATTATTGTTCAAATTAGATGAGAGCATTACCCGTAGCAGCGTTGTGGAAATATATTCTGCTGTCATATACTGCTTTTGATGGGTTTTTTTGCTACAGTAATAAACAAAATTATCATCTATTTCACTACAGAAGTGGCAGCATTGGGCATTTTTTTAATAATGTCTTTCCACGAGACCAGTCTTTTCTTTATATAATGCTTTGATAATGAATTGTATCTATAACCCGCTGTCCTTTGAGTCGTAATGCTTTTTAGGATGCAGCACAGGGAAGAGAAAGGCATCTACTTCATTAGCTTTCAAGTTAGGTAATTGAAATCCATTAGGACGATCTAAAATGGATCTGATGGTAAATATAAGAGGAGGGTTTTTTTGTTGGGGTTTTTTGTGTGTGTGTGTGTGTGTGTAAGCAGAGACAGGCTCTTTAAGTAGATGTAAATCTTTATGTGCCAGACTACGTATGAGTGTGTGAGTGTGTGTAATCTGTGCGTGCTTGCACAGCAAGAGGGAATAAAACGTAGAGAGAAGGTAAAAGGGGGAGAGGGAGTGAAATAGTGAGTTAAAAAAAAAAAAGAGAGAAGAAAGAAAGAGAGAGGGAGAACTGAGTGCAGTAATATCCATTAGATTTATTGTGGTGCAATTCCCAGTCCCTCCAGTTCTGCCTGAGGGGGACTATATTACATTTCATCACAGTTTCATTTTCTCCTGCAGATGAGAAATGGGAGTTCTGTTGCAGTAATGTAGCATGTATGTGCTAAATCTCATCTCTAATAAAATCAAACACATCACAACTCCTGGCACTTTGGCTACAGGTCCATGACAAAATGAAACACCATCTGTTATCGTATCAAGACCGCCTTATTAGAACATAAAAATCAAACACACCAAAGGAATAACAATGAGGATAATGAATATAGGAGGTAATGGGATGTGATGGGGGGATTGGCCTTAAAGGTGGGAGATGGTTCCTTTTGAATCAGCGTCACTTTATTCCCTAAGTGCAGCAAATGTATACTATACATTAAAGACAAACTGTGGCCACACGTGTTGACATTTTTCACAGTAGAGGAAAAGCAGGATTTTTTTTTTTAGGTCAGCCAGGACAAAACTGTCCCTGAAGAAAACAAGACAGTGTTGCTGGACTACATGGGACATTAAACGGTCTACGTTTGAGAGTTTCCTACTCAAATTACAGCTATTTGACATATTTGACTCCGTTTATTTCTCTTCGTTGTTTTAATGGATTGTTAAAATTTCTGAACAAATTCTCAAAAGAATCAAACAAGAAATGAATAAATTAAGAGTCAATAAAATAAACTGAGAGCAAACAATGAATTTGAGCTATGGGAAGGTTTGAGTGGAAAATCAGAGCAACTGAAATTACAAGCTTGTGTGCTCATTTTCTAGCTATTCCATCATCATTATTATTATTATTTAAATCTTTGTTTATTTTACCACTATGGCATGTGAGTTTTAATTCTATTTTAATGCAGTCATTTAAAAGACCTGTCCATGCCTGTTAGTTCATCTGTAGTAATATCGTCTAACTGACACACAGGAAAGTGCGCTTACCGAAAGGTTTCATTGGCTTTGCACACGGCCACATTCAGAGCAGCGATGTCAGCGCACATCAGACCTTGTTGTAGTTTTTGTGCAGCCTGTCAAATGACATCAATCACAGGCCGACTGTTTTACATCTATATATTGTCTTTCATTCAAATTTAGACTTAGCATGTAGGAATATTTTCGCCTGCCTCCGTTGCTGATGCAGCCGTGAGAAACATACCAAATCCCGTCACATCACAAATCCCAATTTAACCCCTGGCAACAGTTGTCATCTCAGCCAGCGAAATGGGTAATAGATTGACATCTGCCGCTTCTAATTATCATGCGCCTGCATTTTTTGGCAAATTACATTAGTTAGATGAAAATTCATATTTATGAATTGATTCCAGACGCATAAGGCGAGTTTGGCAAACTCCCCGGTTGATTAAAAAAAAACTTTAATCATCGCGCAGGTAAGTTACGCATCGGTGCTGTAGAAAACATCAAACCGCTGTACTGCTACAACACAGAGTTCTCCCAAAGTGTTGCGGTGTCAAGTCCTAATACCTCCACATCAATGAGGACGTGCTCCAAAGCTTTGAGAAATTATTAGCAGGTTGTGTGAACTGTGAGTTTAACACAGGCGGCAATAAAGACCAGAAGATAAAAGACAAAGCCAGAAATGGAACAAAGGCACGAGGTCAATATCATTGTAAATTGCATAAAGAGCAGCAGCAGTAGTCGTAGTAGTGCAGCACAGTGCTAGTATGGAGCTCGCTGGCACTGACCTCATAAAGCAGCTCATTAGCCAGCAGAGCGACAGGGTCAGTTGCTTTAGCTTGATATTGTGTGTCAGTATCAAATAGCTGACAACAGGTGGGGGATTATAATCATGGTTGCACAACTAATAATACCAACTGCTTAGTATATCAGTTACGGCACAGACAATGGACAATCACTGCTTAAGGGGAAAGCAAGCTCTGTGACAGCAACCCTATCAGCACAGACTTTACTGTCTTTGTTTTAACTGGAGCAAATCCAGTCGAACGCATCTGATTTACAGCGAGGGAGCATTTGGAAACAACCACGAGGAAACAAAAGAGCAGCGACAGAGAACAGAAAAGGCAAGAGAGTCGGGGTGAAAATGATTTTCTCTGCTCTGCTTTGTCAATTTCAGAGTGCCATCTCCCGATAGTCATTAAATAAGTTGTGTTGTTGTTTTAATTATCGATAGTAAAGCAATCTGTTCATAATTACAAACATTTGCTTGTGGCAATTACAAACAGTGGCTGGTAGCAGTTTAATTTGCCCGCTCTAATCTTGTCTGTAATTAGAGCACACACAAGCAGAGCACCGGAGTTGTTCAGCTCCGAGGCAAACAAGACAAGACTGAAATTCCCATTATAACAAACTGCTGACCGCCTGCGGCACACAGACTCGCTTGCCTTCAGTGTGAAACATTTTGTACATTCTAATCCATTTGTTTAGCTTTACAGTGCAATTGCACTGATGTGGCAGGTTCTCATTTCATCCTCCCTGTAAAAAGAAAGTCAAGTGAAATTGGAAAAATATTTCATAATATTGCGCCATGGCGCCAAAAGGGACTGCATGTTGTGTTTATATATGCTGAAAGAAGACTCATCTTAGATCATAACACCTGTCGTATGAGCTGCGAAGTGCCCATCAAGTAGGAATAAACAGGGTTATCATTAACATAACACTAAATCAAATGCATTCGCTCAGTGGAAGAGCTGCACGCTAATGGACGATCTTAGAACGAGAGCATGCATGTGGCCACAAATGAAGTATCTTTAGGGCATAATATTTTTAGGATGTGTGTGTTTTTGAAGCTCTGGAAAACTTAAAGGTTATGGGCCCAGGATTATGAAACCCTCCAAACACTGGGATCAGATGGGAGTCAGCAGCTCTCAAACACTCCTTCACGACAATCCCCACAATCCATCCCGGGATCACAGTGAAGACGGGCCTGGGAGGCAGGGAGCAAATGGTTTGACAAGGTGGGGGATGCACGTCTATCATGTATCTACTTGGAGTCTCCTCTCACTTGCCAAGTACACGTCAAGAAATTGCTCTCCGAGGTCAGCGCCGAGATGTTGTGTCAAGCTGCGCTGGGAACTTGAGAAGATGGCATGGAGGAGAAAAGGGTACGCGGGGTCACGTGGGGAGCAGTCGCACAAGTTCAAACTTCACTTCAGTCCTGTGTGGTTGATGAATATTTGGGGTGGATCAAGTGTTTGGTGGAAGGAAAACATGTTTTGACTGCTTATGTATGCACACGGCTATGGAAGCATGCACAAGGAAGGAAGAAACATAATGCATGTGCTTGCATGTGCCCCCGTGCATCTTCTCTCTTTTCTCTTTCTTGTGCCGTAATAACAACAACTCCAGGGGAACATCTTTCACTGTCACTACAACCCCCATTCCAGTCTGTCTGAGACGCTTTTTCCTCTCAGATGATAGCTATTAATTCCCTTCAGAGGCTGCTTGATGGAAGGCTAACAACATTTTATATTGTTGATACACTTCTGACTCGAGCTGCATGCTCTCAATTACAGATGAAAGATAGCTGGTAACCTGGTTACAAATAGGCTTCGCTGTTTAGATGATGTCAGGCACCTTTATCAAGACTGGATGAAAATAGAAAGGGGGCCGTCTACGAACCCCTTCAGCCTCCTCCAGCGGCGATGTTATCCTCCTGTAAAGAGATGGTTAACTGCACATCCAGTTTGGCTCGGTGCCATTCCAATCTGGTTTAAGTGATTATCATTCATACTCATTCATAGCGTCTCTCTGCGGACACACCAAGCAGCTATCTGTGATATCCTCCCCTGCCCAGACAATTAAAGGACCACTGTAATTGTGGTAATTGTGCAGAACCCTCTTGAGAAATTGTTGCCAGTGTTAATTTTGGCACCTGATGCTGATTTAATTTTAGTCTTTTTGACAAAAAATGTGTTTTAGTTTTAGGAAAATTTGAGTCCTTTGGTTTTTATTGGTTTTTAGGCTCCAGTTTAAGTCAATGAAAACGAGACACGTTTTTGTTTAGTTTTCTTCAGTGACGGCTTAGTCCCATTTTTGCATTTCTGTTTTTTATATCCTTTAAGGGTCCAGCTGACACAGTCTTTATGTGTTGCTCCATAGTTACAGGTGTTATTCTCATCCGTCACACAGTTTGTGTATAAAGTGTCCATAGGCACCTTTCCACTGCAGGAACTCAGGGGTGAAATGGCGTGAACATTTACAGGTACAACACCCTACTTCAGGCTTGTTGTTTCCTCTGAAGTACACAATCAACAGCTTTGACCGCCATGTTAACTCGACAAATACTAGTTAGTGAATGGAACTCCAGTTCTATGAGCACATAGAACACTGGAGAGAGTTTGTGATGTTCACCTGTAAGGTTGGTTTTACATTGCTGAAGATGATGACAAATGGCTTGTTGTCTTCTCTGAGTTTAACCGGTCAATGCTGAGACCCGCACAGGACCACTCAGAAGTACCTACCCTTGAGTAGATGCTTTTGTCTTCCCCCAAAATAGTCCTAAGGAGGTTCTACAGGGGCGGCTCATGCAGCTTGGAGCATGCAGAGAGGTTCTTTGAAGTTCCTACAGTGGAAAGGCCTTCACATACACAAACTCGGTTAATGTTAATGTTACCATTTCCAAATGCTCTGACTCTCTTTGTCCAGCTAGTATTCGCATTAGCTTTCCTACCTGTTCTCTCCAGAACAGCTTTCACGTGATTGAGTGACTAGTTCACTACAATCCTGTTTACTGTCTGGCTTTAGTTTGAGAAGAGACACTAAGTGTTTAGATAATACTGGTACATAGGGAAGAAGGTTTCAGCAGGACTCACGTGTATCGTTTCAGCCTTCTATAGTCTTGCTTCTCATTGACTTTGAATATGGTGACATCAAGTTTTGCAGAATTGAGTTGTGGGTCAGTTGCTTTGGTTTGCTTTGCTAGCACCGCTTACAGTGGAGAGTTGAGAAGACTTCCGCCCAGACGCCAGCCATTCAAATCACATTTCTGTGTTTATGCCATGACAATTGCACCATGCAAGACATCCCCCAAACGTCAGACATGGCCACTGTATCTATGTATACATGTAGGTCCTGCCTGAGCTGAAGTGCCGTCATCAATCCAGCAGTTTACGTATTCCTTCTGACACCAACACGAAAGATAGCTAACTAAAGGCAAAGTTACATCATCTGCGCAATGTTAGCAGTGCTAGATAAGCTTACTGACACAGCTTGACTGAATGCAAGGTCCTTCCTATTACAGTTTTTCTCAGTTGCTTTGGTACATTTTTTGTGATTCATCTTCAACATTTGCAAATCTGTGAGTGCATTTCTCAAAGCAATTCTTAAAAACAGAACCAACGCAATGGATTATCTGTAAAAACCTGTAACTTGTTCAAAGCAGTGTATCTCTCAAAATGAAACACATATGTCAACGTACGTCAGCACCATCAGAGGGAAAAGTCCTCATGTAATTGCTTTTTAATGGGATAGTCGAAGTGCTCCCATGTTGTCAATACAACAGTATCCTCTGTAAACTACGGCTCAGGTTTTGAGGACAATAATTGAAAATGTAAATGACTGCGTTTTTCTTCTGTTTGGTTAATTTCAACAGTTACAAACTACTATATTTGGAAGGCAAGAGATTGGACGGGATTCACATCTTTACTTTTTGCACTGTAATTTGTTGACAGACCATGTTATTGTGATACACAGAAAGAAAGACGCCACTGTTTTACAGCACTGCATAGCACAAAGGAAAAAAAAATACCTCACAGCAGACGCCTGCAGAGGCTGGATAAGACATTCCAAAAGATTCTTTCCACGCTGTATTACATAGGGAAGATATCCGTTGTGATGTGGATGAGAATCTGTGGCCCGGCAGACGGAAACGTCAGGAGGTATAGAAAGACTAGACTGTAATTGTCCATACGGCGCTGCATGTACAGGTCTGCCTCAGCTCTGTTTATTTTCTCAACATTCCTAATTATGTGTTTTTTTCCTTTCTGCCATGTGGTGTTGCTTTGTTTTCTCTCTTTTTTTGCATCCCAATGATATGGACATGTCAAGACGTGTTACTAAAACAGTCCGCCAGAGATGCATAGAAAACATGTTTGACAGCTGCTTCAGTCATTCTGCATGTAATGACTCGCGCAAATGCATTTCAGTGTAAGACGACCATTTAACAGAGCGCCAGTTTAATACGTTTTGATCAACGTGACATATGCAACTGATGGAAACAGCAGACAGTTGGGCGTAATGATGTGCATGAAAGTGCCGAAACATTTGAAAAGAGGTGAGAAATTGCTTTTACAGTATGCACGAGGGACTACAAGACGTGGAGGGAGGACAAGTAGGTTTGAGAATCTCTCTTGTCATTGGTGAACTGTGGCAAAACGAGTGACCAAAACAAGCTATTCAGCTGCTCCCGAACAAGAGGTATTTTAGTGACTCCACAGATGTTGCAGATGTTACGAAGACTTTTAAGATGAAAGATTCTACTCTTACTTTGCTGATCCTCCTTCAAATGGATGCAATGTAAGAAAAACTACAGCAGTTGAAATAAATAGGCACCAGACTTTACATTGAAACAGAGATTTGGGTGTTTGTCTGTATTGAACATTATCAAATAGTTTGTTCATCATCTTGAAACACTTCATATTATTTAACTTTAGTTTCATTGTCATCGTTTTGCTTTCCATCGTAGTGTTTGTTGACCAATTTCACCAATGGTCAGCCCAATACTGGGTTTGTTTTTCTTGCTATAATTGCTCAGAAACACAGAGTCGAGCTGTTTCATTGAGATACGTGATGGTTTTCTACATTTTGATGTCAATAAAGTTTTGTTTATCCTGTTTGTGGACATGTTATATGATGGAAAGTACGTCAAGGAAACAACAAAAGTTCATTTTAACGATTAGAAGGCAAAGTATAAGGCAAATACAGTTTCTGGAAAAAAAACTCAAACAAGCAAATAAATTCAAGAGTGTGTTTACAGATTTCCTTCTGAGTTTTTTTTTGCAGTGCTAAGTATGATCGAGCATCTGTTTTGACACACTCTGCAGAATTTTAAGGTTACAGCACTTCAAAGAGTGAAAAAATTTATTTACCAAGAGCCTTCATTTTCCTAACACTCCGTATTGATTTAAATTTTAAACACTAAAGGAGTATTTGCACAGCAGAGCAGAAAAAAAAAAAAAAAAAGGACCGGGCTCATTATCAAAGCAAACATTTGATGGTACCTCTGAACAAAGGGATTTCATTATTGATATAATCCATTTCTGAGGCTCTTTTTCACATCTGCATCTCTTTGTTAAGCAACATGTAATAAAGACTTCTTCTCTCTGGGCGAGAGGAAAGAAGGGAGCAGCAGAAGTAAAAAAAAATAAATTGATGTTTTTTATGAGTGGCTCTCTGAATGTTTCTGCACCCTGGGTCTGTGGCCTGAATACAAATGCAAACTGTTACATAATGAATGAGCGCTTTACTCAGGGAATAAAGATTAGCAGCTGACCCCTTTTACATCATCATCTTATTTCAGGAACCAGAACCTCTTGGGCATGGCAATTTCTCTGCAGCATTTCTCCTTCAGTGTCCATTTTCAGACGGCTGAAGTTGGTACGAAGACGGGGGGGGGGAAGAAAGGCGACTTTTATTGCGTTCATGAAAGACGCGCAACGACGATCCGCGCGCCTCGAGATGTCTAATGTAATGCCATATTATCGCCCCGCCGCGAACAAAAGAGAACGACGGGTTGATGGGATGAACTACAGAAGTGATTTAAGTGTCTTTCCAGCCGCACTACTGAGGGTCAACAAACAAACACAGGCTTCTGGTTAGTGAACTTAATGAATAAATCATTGAGCATGACCCCCACCTCCGTCCCACCGCTCCCTCCCGACCCCCAACACACACACATCAATCCATAGCCCATCACAACAGACGCTACCTCCCCTCCTCCCCACCCCCACCTGCTTTCTTTCTCCCTCCACCCTGCCCATGCACATCTGCTACCATTACATACCCTGGCCCATATTCACGTTGCTGTTCATTATATTGTGTCACGGTGCGCTCTGGGTCTCTGCCAGCAGAAATTAAACTCTTCAGAAAAGATAAACATCATATTACTTCATTACCCTTTTAAAACACATGCAAATTAGAGCCATTACACCCCCACCCACCCACCCACCCTTCTCAAACCCCTCCCACCCACCCATACACACACACACACACTTTCTCTTTATTTTCCTGGGTGATGAAGTTTGTCTGGCCGGTGTTCAGTCACTTCCCTTTGTCACAAACTGACCGTGAATGGGTCGAACCGTGCGGCTCTACCCTGCTCATTTTCCACCTCTGAATTAAACATTAATGCCGCTTGACAGCAATAAATAACATTTATCACAATGGGGATCTAATAATGATTTGGCTAAGCTCGGGCTGCTCATCAGAGCCCATCAACCGACGAATGTGGCAGCGTGATTATGCCGGCAGCTGTCTGTGACAACTGTATCTAAATCACTCGGAGGACGTCTACTTCTCTTTGATCTTCTCCTGGATGCACGTTGTTATTGCGGAGTTGTCTTTCCATTCATCTCCCCTCTCTTTACGCAATTACCATCCCCAATCACAGATATCATTATGTGGTCATTAAAGCCACTCCGCTGCTTAGTTCTCGTAGGTTTACGGTATGTAAGCATTTACAGCAATCACCCTCCCAAAAAAAACACAATGTAATTTGCTCCTCAGTCTCTGTTTCAGTGTGTGGCCTCTGGCAGCCATGTTTGATTAAATCTTGCTTATGTATTCTGATGACTCTGGTGAAGACTGTAAAACATTTCGGTTTTATGATGAAAGTTATTTCATTTAGTCTTCAGTGTAGCAGATTTTTTTTTTTTCTCCTCTGCGAGTTAAATGGTGTCTGTGCTTAGTTTTTTTTGGCTTTGAAAGAGAGAGATCAGTGGCCAACCAGATGGAAAATAACCATGAAATGCATTAAAAGCTGTCCTCAGAACACAGACCAGTGTGTGTGTGTGTGTGTGTGTGTGTGTGTGCTGCATGTTTCTGCATTTGTGCACATGTATTCATTCAAGTAATCGTATACAGTACAGACATAACGTGGTGGGGTATTATTAGACTTGTGCCCACCGCCCCTCAGTCACAGTGTGTGATTCACACAGCACCGAGAGAAATTGAAGTCAAACAGAACATCATGATGAGAGTATTCTTCAGCGCTGCTTTTGATCTTTCTGTTTCATTTGACAGAAAAACACTATTCTCAGACAAGTCTCTTTTTTTTGATCTCAGAAAGCATAATAAAAGTCTTGGCTGTGTGCCTTTAAGATAAGATAGCCATCAGACCTTGTGAAGATGAAAAATATCAAAGATAATTAGAGCGAGGGTGAAAAAAGATAATTAAATTGTATGCTGGGAATGTTAACGGCATGGGCTTCGTTTAATAAGCAGATTCATTAACTGCAGTGCTGTATCAGTTTTCCATTTGTGTTTGATTAATAATGAGCAGGACACATTTAATAAGAATAAAACATTCATCATAAACACACATAAATCAACTAATTGTATTTCTTTGGCAAATAGTACAATTGGATCTCATTAAACTCTCTCCATTCAGTGGTATCCTGCATGTTAATTGAAATGCCTTAGAACCTTTCAAAATGTGTTCAAGTTAATCATTTGGTTTGATTCACAATTAGTCTAATCTCTGTCAGTGGGAAATGGAAAGTCCAGCCAAAGAGTGTATCAATTCCGCCCGACGACTGGGTCTGAGTCACCTTTTATGCTTGTGATTGGTTGTTAAGTTCCATTTCAGAGAAGATATCAAGAGGCCACACAAAGCAGGAGCTCATTAATCTTCCATGAAACTGCAAGGAAATTGAGTTCAGAATCGAGGACCGAAAATCCCCAAAAAATGGTACAAGGCTTCCTGTGATTCCTAATGGCAGCTGAACAAAGCAAAGCAGAGGTGCTGTAGCATGGTGCTCACACAGGGACGAGTCAGCCGCCACTTTATTCGTAGGCTGATCCTCATCTGGTGGCGCAAATAGAAAGATGCTACTTGTGTTTGTTCTTGTCCCTGATACCACCAAAGTCAGCTTTTAATCGCACTTAATGCATCAATTGTGCTCTAATGGTACCTCATTCATATTAAATGAGAGAAACTGCAGCTATATATTTGCTTTTCTGAACCATTTTTGACACATCTTACTTATGCAATAATGAGTCATTTCTATAGTCAGATTCTTTTATGAGGAATTGTTTGGGCATTTTTTTAGTCATCATCATGAGCAGCAGCAGAAAACTACGGAGAGAAAATCAAGAAAGTGAGGTTTGTGGTTGCTGCCTTAACCCCTACACCACAGGGATGGCCCCTAATAAAAATTGCATCGTGTTTTTATTTAAAGCTGCACCACTGTTTTCTTTTGCTGGGGATTTTTTGACCTCTTGGGTGACGGCAAATCAAGCTGTAAACACAACATTGAAATGCAGTCATCTTGTACTGTTCTTACCATAAATGTACTGGTAAACACTTTATGTACTCATCCACCTGATGTAAAGCAGCATTAGACAAAGTCCAGACAAGTTTTGCCACTCGGCAGCCATCTTGGCTCTGGGCAGAGCAGTCATTTTGGGGTAAGAAGACGCTCTTTGGCATATGGAGTTCTTTTATAGAGTTGAGTATTCTGTAAGTGGCAGGTCTGTCCCTTAGAAAAGTCCCTGCTTTAACATACATGTGGAGTCATGTGTCCAGTTTACAGTTAAATATTTCACCATTTGTTTAAAGAAATTATGTAGCCCTTCAGTTATGTTCTTACTGTGTTCACCAGGTCATTGTTATTATTATTATTATTATTATAGTTATTATTATTATTATTAGTAGTAGTAGTAGTAATAGTAGTAGTAATAGTGGTAATAGTACTAGTTGTAGTAGTAGTAGTAGTGGTAATAGTAGCAGTAGTAGTAGTAGTAATAGTAGT
>NW_007578024.1:362877-381209 GCF_000690725.1 Stegastes partitus
GTAGTAGTAGTAGTAGTAGAATATTAGTAGTAGTAGAGTAGTAGTAGTAGTAGTAGTAGTAGTAGTAGTGGTAATTGTATGATATTAGGTATAAAACACACAAAAAAAGAAATTGTAAAGTTAATCAGAGTAAAGTAACCAGAAATTTAAGGGCCATAAAATCAAAACAATGAGCTAAAGGACACTAAAACCTTATGCGTAGCTCAGGAAAAACGCATGGTCAGGTAATAACTACACTGGTCTACAGCCAAGTTTTCTGAGCTGATTCTGGACAATTGCAATGTGCTGAATCCAAATATTACACTGGTTTTGCTCAATGAGGTCAATATTCTGATTTAATGAAACATTTACTTGTATTTACCTTTACACATGTCTACGCTCATCAACCTGTAAACAAAATCAATCGCTAGTGTCAAAAAATGTATCTGATTTAACGGTAAAATGGATTTTTTTAAAAATCAAGCTGGCTTAAAAACCTGATACAGAAAAGCAGATGTCATATTTGGATTCAGCGTTGCAAAAATGTACTAAATCAGTTTTAAAAATCCTAGACACCTTCAAAAAAGTATTTGTTTGCAACCCAGTGTTATTTGTGGGTTTATCACAACAAGAGACCCCTTTAACATTACATTAAGCAATTTGACCTTACATACGTGAGAACAACAACTGGAGCAGCTTTAAGTGTGTGCTGTCATTATGCTGAAAATAAAAATGAATAGTAATACAAAACTGGAAAAAGTGCATTAAAGTTTGCAGCAACACGAATGCATTACAGACCTCAAAACAAAAACACATTAAAGATTCATTATTTATGAAAAAAAGAAGAAAAAAAAAGCAGGGTCAGAGTGTTCCTCAAAAGTTCAGTCTCCGGCTAATACGGGAATAGTGGAGCAACTTTCATAAAAGGTTTGGGCTCATTCAGAGCTGCATGTAATGAATTGATTATAAATAGCACTTTAAAAGGGTTATTCAAAGCCCACTCCAAAAGAGTAAACATCCACTATGACAGGCAGCTGTTTTCACTCGTATCTCTCACTACACTTCACTGGACTCTTCAAAGCACCACTTAAATGAAGAATGATACAGAGATGCCTGTGGCAAGAAGAGAGCATCTTTGACTGCATACAAACTAGCCCATACCAGCGCACTGTATCTGATGATTGGTGCCTGCTTCGGTTCAGAGTAAGCTGACTTAAAAACATGGCAAGGAGCCTCACCCTAATCTGCTCCTCACAATGCATCGTTCATGGCAAGTCAACAGTCTGATGTTCTATGCATTTAGAATAGATGGAGTGAGTCAAACAGTTATCCACTGGTCTTGTGCAGAATTTAATCAGTTTTCCACTCACTCACTTATACCGTGGAAATGAATACGCGCTCACTGGAGGGAGGTTCGTGTTCAGTCGCCACCACCGTCTATACACGGTGATGTATTTTATGGTTGTACAACAGTCGCACTGCGATGAAGAACAAACAGAAAGACAACTAAACCAAATGATCATTATGAATGCTCCTTTTTCAGAGCACACGAACCAAACGCAACCATTCACCGGTCTACTTTAGGTTGTCTGATCTCACGCTATGTTTGTGTTTCAACATCAAACGTAGTGCCAGTTGCACCGCGCTTTGTTAGCCGTTGCATTTTCTGTCTTTAAAGCCGATGTAATCAATACTTTACGCCAACAAAGCATCACATGACTGCACGCGTGTCAAAGGTGTTGTTCTGAGGCTGTTTGGGAACATTTGCGTTGTCATTTTTAAAAAAGCGATCCTATGTCACTGTTGTGTTTACAGCTTGTTTACACTACGCTCAAGGCCCACAAATATTCTGTATTGTTGTTATTGTCAACAGTTCCCATATGGAAAAGAACGAAGGGGGAAAAAAACATGCTTGTCAGTGCTTTTTGACTTTTCCTATCTGTGGTTTACAGCCCCAAGGCCACTGGTTCCTACTGAGGAGATATATATATTTAAAGCAGGTCACAAATACTTGAACTATAAGGACTCTGTATACAAGATTGACTTAGGGTGGTGCTTATTGTGATAAAACGGTGAAACATGAAGCACTGTCAAAATTTTTTAGACAACAATTTGGCTACATGGCAGAAAGAAATAAGCTAAGTCAAGCTTTGGCGACAGAAAAAAAATGATTTTGGTCTTTTCATGTAATTTTTTTGACATAAAAAAAATATAGAATATAAACCAGCTGGCATATCACATAACAGTGGATGTTTTAAAGTCAATTTCTGGTTGTTGATTTACCCACTAAAAAAATAAAAACTAATTAATCTCTGTGTATGAAAGTTCCGTATTTTTCTTTCATGAAAATACCGTAATTTCCGGACTATTGGGCGCAGCTGAATATAAGCTGCATCCGCTAACTTTCAAACGAAAACAAATTTTGTACATATATAGGCCGCACTTGACTATAAGCTGCAGGTGTCCACGTTGTAACCATAGACTGTATAAAAGATGGACGTAGCAACCGGCCCTGAAAAATGAAGCCAACCCGGAAGTGTCAAAAACCTGCAATCGCTAGTCCTGGCTCCAAAAAGCCCTGGCTCCCATAGACTTGAATTGGAAAAGAAGTGATCACAGATCACGAAATACTGCATTCCTACAGCTCAGGTTATTTTTCTTATTAGTTTTCATGTCAAATTCAGAGATCAGGTGGCCAATCTGAAAATAAATCAAAACTGAATTTTTTAAAAATCGTCACAATTTTGCGGGGCAAGGGGCGTGGCTGTTTTGATTGACAGTCGTTCGCGACGATGCAGAAGAAGCCGAGCAGAAGGCGGTAAATGTGGGCGGGCAGAGAGGGCCTGCCTCTCAATCCGTCTGACCAATCGCTGCTCCTATGGCTCCGCCCCCTTCACTGGCTCCAAAAATCCAAGATGTCAATCAGGAAGTAACAAAACCCTGGCTTCATTTTCTCAGTGCAGAAACCAACGGGTGACGTCACGGTAGCTACGTCCATCTTTTATACAGTCTATGGTTGTAACATGAGATATTTACATAGAAAGATTTTTTTAACTTTTAATTAAATACATACCGGTAACATACACAAATATGTAAATGCTTTTTAATGAACAGTGCCTGTAACACGGCTGGTTAAAATTTTTTTTAAAAACACAGTAGCCTACCAGGAAAAGCCATTCATCGCTATCTTCATCTTCCTCCTGCGCACTAAAACCACTAAAGTTGTCATCTTCTTCTGCACAGCCTCAGAATTAAGTCACATACTTCCTCAGTCTCTCTTTCGTTGTTGCTCTCAATGTCACTTTCATCTTGAGACAAATTTGTAGAAATCGTAAAAATCCATAAATTAGCCGCATCATTGTTTAAGCCGCAATTTTCAAAGTGTGTGAAAAAGGCTTATAGTCTGGATATTATGGTATCCCCTCCATGCCTTAAAATGGCTTAGATGTAACTCTACCCCTTTCCCTGCCTGCTGCAGCTCAAGCACACCAGCTCACCAGTGACTTTGCTTCAACACTGTAAAACTAGTCTATGATACATAATGTTAGTGTTGAGTGATTCAGCCGTACATGTTGGAACCAGAAACAGATTATATGCCTGAAACAACAGGTATGTCTAAATCTCTGTTTTTGAGATTGTCATTAGTTTCAAGGTGGAAATGCTCAGTTGTGGCATTGATTGCTTTTTTTCCCCCACTCATATTATGCCTTCCAGCATATAAAAAAAACACCATATGGCCATGTTAACAAGGTGAAAACAGCTTGATTTTCACCAGAGGGGGCCTTTAAAACATTTTTTTCTTAATGAATGCAGAGGGCAACAATGTGTGCAAAGCTGCTAATTTCACCTCCAAAGAAAGAATTAATAATAACGGCAAATGTAGAAAACGTCAAGTGGAAATTGTGTGGGGGAAAAAGAAAATCAGAAACCTTGAGAGAGCTTGCTAGTTTTGGGGCCCCTGGTAGCTGCAGTTTTGCTTACGCCTCGGGCCGTCTGCACGTGCACGGATATCCACAGACAACCTCGTGCACGTCCGCGCTGACAGATATACACCCACATATATACATTTACATACATGTTTACCCATCAGTTCTAAAGCGCAGTGGAATGTAGTCGTATGAGGTAATACCCTTGATATAAACAGAGAAGCTTATGAAAAGTATAGTGGTGACCTCAATCACTGGAGTGGATCAAAAACACTTGTCAGCCAGGCATTTTCAATTTCAGGCACATCTGTTTACATATCATGTGGTGTTTGGATTATATTGCAAGACAAATCCCCATGGAAAACCGTTGTAAACTGTTCTCATAAATGGCTGTTTACTGTTGCATTAGTATTATATAATCCTTTTGCTGCTTAGTTTCCATTGTGAGAAATTAGGAAACCGTTATTAGGCTCCAGTGGCATCTAGATTTAATTTCCTCCCTTTGCCCCACTCTTTGAGAATAGCCTCCTTATGGTCTAAACATACCAACCTTTACAAGCTTCCTGGTATTTGGACCAACTCCTGATGGAGAAGTAATATCATCCTTTTCCATGTCCACATCATTTCGAACACAGCGGGGATTTGTTTCATTTATGTAACAATGAAAGCAGCTGGCAGAGTGCCCACATGTTGCTAAATGGAACACCGAAGCCAAGAAGCAAGGTGCTTTTTAAACAGCGATGGAGAGACACCAGAGAGCGCTTGTGGGGAAGAATGAAAGAATTGGATGGCAGAATAGAAAGCAATCAATGCCTCTTTGTGTTGTGCACAACTTTTACCCAATAGCTCTTTGGCTCTGGGAGAATTCGTGAAGAAAATACATGAATCAAGTTTAACTATAGTACGGCAGAGTTATAGAATGCAGTAGCAGTCAGTGAAAGACAGTCGAACAACCAAAAGACGTAAGTGCTTGCAGCTGTATGAAACTGTATATTCCTTGGCCTGTATTCAGACTAAACACCACACCCACACATGTAAATGCTGTCTCTCTCTCTCTCTCTCTCGTTTTTACTTACATGCTTCAGCAAACATCTGCACCCATTTATACGTCCAGGTGCTTTAGGACCGTAATGAGCATTATTCAGTGCAGATGATCACATACTGTTCATCGGTGAACGTGGGAAAGCACCGGCCTCGGCAGAAATACACCTGTTGTTGGGACGAAGTCACAGTTACACCCCTTGTCCAGAGATTATTTTTGCACTGGACATTTTAATGCAATAACCCACCTGTCTCATCCCATTCTGCCGAGTATCGCGGCTGTCCAATCCCTCTATTTGCTCAAATGATTTCAAGCTTTTGCTGTCAGATATGTACACTGACTGCAAATGCAAACACTATGCAGATACAGCTGGACTTGCAGACTTAATTCCTCCTTGCCTCCCTCATCATTCTCTAGTGTCTCTTGATATGAAACCAGTGTGGCTGGTTGTAATGAACATATAATTCTTCTGACATCATGGTATATTTCTGTCTACCTTGTATAAACAATGGCATCTAAAGCTGCCAGTGTGTTAAGTTGCAGCTTTTGAGGCTGTGTAGTTTTAGGCAGTGATTAAAAAGGTTTATGAAAAAGATGTAGCACCAAATAACAGTTTCCCTGAGTAAAAGCCCATCCTCGTAAGATAGTGTTTTATCCCAACCTACTGCTTTTTTTTTTTTTTTTTTTTAGCAATATATGGCTGGATTTAAGTATAAAGAAATTCACTTTTTTATTTTTTTTTTAACCGGAACCATATACAGCAGCTTTGATGCATCTCGTTTCCGGCTCCACTCACATCACAACTGTGTTATTTTTCCTTAAGTTCATGTTTATCCCCCAGCACTGCAGTGTAATATATTTTCTTCCACCAAGTAAATAAAGAAGAGGTTATGTAATCAATCTTTTGGGGGTTTGAAATCATAATATTGAACACAACTGTCAGCCATGCCATTAGCATGATTCATTTCTGCCGTTTTACATTTACAATTTTCCTACAAGAACAACATTGATTCCCTGTGTGTAAGTATGTGTGTGTGTGTGTGTGTGTGTGTGTGTGTGTGTGTGTGTGCGTTTGTTTGTGTTTCAGCGTGTGTGCGAGCGTGATCCCGAGTGTATTGTATATGTATGCGTCTGACACAATTTCCTTCCTATTTTCTTCCATAATTTGAATCAGAGAAACTGTATTAATTTTGCAGGGTTGAGAGGAGCCTACACAGAGCCAGTAAATAAATCTCTCCTATTATTACCCACAATGCCCTGTCAGGTCCATACATCATCTCAGCACATCATAATTAATTGCACACTAAACTATTCTGTTCAATTAACCATGAGGGAATGAATGGAGACGGAGAGAGGGAGAGAGAAAGAAGGGCTGGAGAGGGCTGCACAGTGTTCATGTCTTTATTTTAAAATAAAGCACAGACGGTAACCATTCAATCATTCATTATATAGCTGGTTTGGTTTCATTTAAGCATTTTTCTTCACTTGTTTTTAGTTCCCGTTTGCGTGTACAGACCAGCTGTACCTGCTCTGATACCTTATTGACCACTCTGGTTGTGCGCATTTCCATATTTTCCAAAAGTTGTTGTATTGTATATGGACAGGAGACTTGTTCAAATTCCACTTGCCCTTCAGCACTGTTCTAATGGGAAATGTGCTTATGCAAGGCGATCTCACCCTGGAGGCTTCACATTTTCCACCAAGGCTCTGTCAGGTCAACAGTCTCATAAAAAAAAAAAAAAGTGGAATAACATTATGAAGACGGTAATAGTGAAGTGAGTTGCTTGCTAACACATTTCCCATGTTGCCTCAGGAGCATCTGAAGCCAAACATACTTAAATGCAACTTTAAATTCGGAGGAAACACTTTCAGTTTGGGTTGCATCAACTGTCCTCCTGCAGTGAAACACTAGGCTGGTGAAATGCTCGGCATAGCCGGGGAATATACATTGTTTGTCAGTTGATTCGGCCCTAGCTGTCTGTCTTTGAGGAGACGCTACCTTCAGCGCAACGAGAAGATAAACACGGCGAGTCAAACAAACAGCATTTCCTGTCTCTTTAGAAACAGACATATTTCTGGCTGTCACTAGGCATGCTAAATGCACCGTAAAACCACTCCCACAATGATGCAAATCTGATGCAGGGATATAGGTCAGCTCTCTCCTCCTGACTCACCAGCTTGAAATAATCAAGGCTGCAAAGTGAAGTAGTGAGCCTTAGTTTAGACAGAATTTGCTTAAGAACACAGAGATGTTATGAGCGCCGCAAATGTGGAAAAGGGAGGAGCAAAATGTCAGAGGAAGGATTATAGTTATGGGTAAGTGCGGTAGGACTGTTTTGGGGTTTTTTTGCATTATGGCCAACAACAGAACTGGGTCAGAGACAGATGCTGAAGAGCGATTATGGATTTGATCTATGAAATGAAACATGCAGTTCAAATGGATCTCAAAACCTTCCACAGGCTGTGTTTACCTTGGGAAAAGTGCTAAAAGAGGTTATTGATTGCTAAACAAATCCCTCCCCAAAATGTGATTGTCCAATACACTCAGGAACTGTAGCTAGGTAGGTTACGTCCGTCAGGCTTCAGCTGTCTCCACAAGCTAGAGTGATGTACATGAGTGTATAATAAGACACCCAAAATGACTACAAGCATATGTTTTGTGGTCATTTTTGGTTTTTTTGCAGTCACTCTGTATCTTGTAGCAATCATGTTGTGTCTCGTTGTCATGTATTGGTTTCTGTTCATTTTGCATTAGCTTGTGGTTGTTTGGACTCTCTATTAGTGATGCACGATATTAACATTTCTGGCCGATACCGATATCCGATGTTAAGATTTCTGATATCGCCGATAACCGATATTACCCATGTCAATATTCAATTTTTGTTCATAGCGAAAAAGTAAAGTGAGTATAAGTTAGCACTCTGAGAACATGAAAACTATTCAAAACAAGCCCATACCAAATTAGACCACATAGTCTTCTTTATGATGTAACAAAAGTAAAACATATTTTAACATATTTAATGTTCAAGTCCAGAACCATTTAAGTAAAAACATCTGTGAAATAGCAGCAATATCAAATGTAAAGACAAAGGCGCTAATGTTAGACAAACATTGGTTTTTCACATCAGCTAAAGTTGTTCATCGGACCGATACCGACATATCGGAAAAAACACTAATATCGGCCGATACCGATGTGGTCGCCGATATATCGTGCATCCCTACTCTCTTAGCATCTCTTTGTAGGCACTTTTTGTGATTATTTGTGTCACTTTGCAGCATATTTGTCTTCATTTTGCTGCTATTTTACCTTGCATGTGATTATTTGCATCTCTTTTAGCTGTTTCTGTTCACCATAGCCATTTGTTCAAGTTAATTTTGCACTAATTCATTGGTTTCCATCTCTTGCTGGTCATTTTAGGTCTCACTGCAGCTATCTGCAACCTTTTTGTTGTCATTCTGTGACTCTTTGTGGTTGTTTTGAGCCATTTTTCTCCATCTTTCTGTGGCGATTTAATTGACTTTCCTCCATAAATGTTGATTGTCTCTTCAAGCACATGCTTTCAGACCCCTGTGCCCGTTAGGTCTATTCAGGTTCAAGCTACAGTATCATTGGCTTAATTAGCAGGGTAGATATAGCTGATGGAAAAAAAAAAAATAAAAATCTGCCAGTTGCCATTTCAGTCGTTAAAATTAATGGCCGGTCTCTCGTTCTGGCTGCCTGCCTGAGAGACCTTTAGTTTCAAAAGTTACTTAAGAATTTCGAGTGGTAAATCTGTCACCATGATAGCTGTAAACTGCAGATATGCATATATGTGGGAATACAAAGCTTGACAGATGGAGCAACTAAATGGACACAAAGAAATGGCAGCGACCAACTGATGTTACATACTTTGTCATTTAACCTGAATTATGATTTCCGTGTTGCCAAAACGACCCCGGCTGCATGACTCATACGCCGCTATCGGTCGCAATTTTAATGAGTCGCACGATAACAGCCCTGATCTCTGCGGTGATTCAATCTCACTGATATCTAGTCAACTTGTGTTTGTGTGGTAAAAGTCATATAGATTCCTGAAACATTACAATTACGTTCGAAAAAAAAAAAAATCAATATGCAATTTGGCTCCCTCAACAGCTTTGTTGTCATAGTATCCCTTCGCAAACACTTTCCATGATCTCCCCACATCATACCGCAGCTGCAACTTTAATATTATTTCTGTAATAAAGAATGCACCGTGGTATATCTTCCCTCTGTCACCCTACCTTTTCACTTAGCAGAATAAATACTTGTTTCATGTAGAAACCATTTCTGGAAAAGGATGAAAGTCCCAAAGGAAATTTCCTATCTGATGTACCATTTGTCATTGCTGCATGTAAGTCAGAATTTATGGTACCTATTACTGGATCAGTAAATCCAATGTTCTGTAGCCGAAAGCTCTTTTGTTGCTTGATTTAGTTTATCTGAAAAATACATCTCACAATGAAGTATGAATACATTGGTAGAGGCAATTTATATCACAAAAGAATCAAAATAAAAGCTACTTGCACGGATTTATACTATTCTGGGTTGGGGGAAAATTACTGAGTGCAACGCTGGGAGATAGTTAAATTATGTGTTGTTTATATAATAACTTCTGCAGATAATACCATTTCACTGCCTAAATTAAGTTTGCGAAACACCATTACTGCTGGGAATAAAAACACCAGGACTGCCAGTTCAAAGCACTTAAAATGAATTCGTGTGTGGAGAGGCAGGTCAGATCTATATTTTTTTTGACGTGTGTGTTGCGAATTTTTTTTATATTTTCTGACATGCGTGCAAGGTAGAGGAACAGCAAATCTAGGAGCAGAGATCAACCACTTACTACAGGAAATACTCACTCTGAATGATTTCCTGTGACAATAGCTTTTGCCTTCAATCGCATCGGCTTTCTATAAATTAAAATCAACACAATGTCTCTTAGGAAAGTCATGTTTTTACATATCTATCTATTCTGAAGCAAGTCACTTAGCGGGGCTTTGAGTAACTGAAGGGAAATTCAAGTGGAACGGTGGGTGAGAGTGTGTATGCCTATAAAAGATCAAATGAAACCTTGCTATAGTTGCGAGCTCGGAGGGCAGAGGGGCTGAGGGTTATGCAAATGTCTCGCGGAATAGTGGAATTCCCCCCCTCAGTCCTAGTTCCAGATAATATTCGGTGTCAGAAATATTCACCGCAAGCTGCTTGGAAATGAAATAATTAAATAGAATCACTTGTATGATACGTCAGGACTCTAAAGGGCGCCGGGGTTAGTATATATGTCAAGGATGGTGTCCGTCGTGTCATCATAGATCTTGATTTGTACATTCAAATTGATTCCTCTATTTAAATTCAATTCGGGTTAAGGCCCCCATTTTCCACATTACATCTAAACCCCCACCCACCCACCCACCCATCGCATATGACATGACTGACATGCAATACTCCATCTGATGGCTCACATACAAAGACCGGGCGTGGAAATTCTCTCTCCCTTTAAAGATACAGCACAAAGTCATCGTCTCCATGCATCAGCAGTGAGCAGGAGGAGGAAAAAGACCTGATTATTATGTGCACAAGATGATGGATCACACGTATATTCCCCCCCTTATCTTGCCAACAGCAGTATGTACTGCACATATCACCTACCAATGACAGAGATGCAACGGCTCACAGAAGTCAAACGGCAATTTAACTTTGATCATACTGCATTTCTGATTTACATTTGAATCACTCTTTGATTGCATCAGATGAATTTTTGACCAAAAAAAAAAGAGACCAAGGTCAGAATACATTTCAGCTGAACTTGAAAGTTCTCCCTCTCTTAGCCTGCCATGCACTTCAATTTACCGTCTCATTATTCAAAGTGAAAATGAAAATTGGAGCCTGAAGCATTTAAATTTGAACAAAGAGAGGGGAAGCAGATTATGAATGTTCAAAATGTAATTTCTATTACACTTGCATTATTCTTCTATTAATCACAGATTCATTCTCTCTGTGCTCTTCAAGTAAAACACGCTCATACAGTATTCATGTGCATACAGGAGGAATAAAGAAATTGGCAAGGCTATTTGAAATGTTTAATTTATGGAAGATACATCCTCCCGCTGAAAGGAAACGTGGCACAGAAAGTAAAGTATATGTTTTAATCAAAACTTGCGAACCCACTCGCTATTTGACAAACACACTGTAAGTAATTACAGCTGCGGCGCGGAGCTTTTGTATCGGAATAATCCTTGTTTCTCTCATTTTTAAATTACAGTATTTGTGAATAGCGGGCCTGCATCTCTCTTTTTTTTTTTTGTTCTCCCTGTCTTCTATAGAAAGGCTAATATTCACAAAGAGAGATGAGATTTAATGCATACTGATTACTCTGGAGACCCACTATTCAACTCGGGGAGAAAGCGTCAATTAAAGAGTTTTAAGCCTCCATAAACTGCACCTTAAACAGCTGATCGACGCGATGCAGGCCTACCTCCTGGATTTGAGCTGAGTTTTGTTTAAATGGAGCAAATTCATCTCTGGAGAGAAACCTTGTAATCCCCTTTTAAATCTCCAAGCAGTTGAATAAGTATGCTATTCATACACAATGCTGTTTTTTTTTTTTCTTCTTATTGCTCACCCTCTCTCACTCACATACACGCAGAGCAGTGACACTACAAATACAAATCAGACACGATCACGAGTAGCGTTTAAGAAATATTAAACTCATACCACCGAAACATGTCAGCTTGTATACCAAATACAAAGAGCGCATGTTAAAAGGAGCGCTATCAACAGAGCACCCTCTTGGGATGTCTGTTTAGTTTCATTTGGCTTACTTATGTATGTATTCATAAGCACTGAGGCATGAATGTGTGGAGATATTCTCATTTGTGTGCAATGAGGCTTTGACATTGACCTCGCTTTTAAAACACACCACAATGGATGTACGGCGAACAATAACATTTGGCTCGGGTTCAGCAATACGCCCAATAGTTTATTGATACTCGCACAAACATATCTGCGCGCACTGTCCTCATTATTGGCCGGTCATTAGTTTGATTAAGAGCGCGGTAACCCCTCAGGGCCGAACCTTGGCCCATCACAAGAAAGCCGAGCTCTTCTGCATACGGCAAACTCTGCTGTGGTCCGACAAAGTGAAGAACACAAAACCGCATTCACCGAGCCTCCGAGCGTTGCACAACAATAACACAGCGGGACTATTTTGCGGTGTTCATTTTGATCCAGACCAAATGAAGTGAGGTGGGGAGGGGAGGGGAAGGGGAGGCAGAAATGAAGCCTTTGGTATCCAGCAGGAGAATGAGATGTTTAAGACATTGATTCACCTTGGGTTCAGAACCACAGTATCTAATTATAGCCATGGGAATCTAGTCAAGGCCATGGTATTTCAGGGCTGGAGAGAGACAACATTCTGCTATAACTATGCTCTGCTCTACATGAATCATATTCCCTATGTGGTTTGGCAGCCATTAAAACAGAAAGAATGCCCTTTCTCAGTCAGAAGCCATGGGCTAGTCTACTTTTATTGTACCAGAAAGGTTAACAATTTCTTGACAATGTCTGAGTGATCAACACCACACTCTGGCAACACCAGAACCAGGTAGGAAGCGTTCACAGGCGATGTAATAATAGCGAGTTAGTTTTAAAGCCAATAGGTTTCGTGCTATTTTGCATTTCAGGTGGAAATATTGTGATGTAAGTAATTACAGCACGAGCCACAGATAGGTCACCAAGCTTCTAACCCAGCAATACTTGGCACCCCATGAAAGTGTTGCTTATGCATATATCAGCTCCATCAAAGAAGGGAGGAGGATGGGGGATGGTGTCTTTGTGAGAGCGAGGGGGAGGGAGGGCTGTTCTCTGAAGCACACAACCTCATTATTCAGTCTATAGAACAGCACATCCACTTCATTGTTCTTCAAATCAGCCCAAACTCACTGGGCTCATCCAAAGCCCTCAGAATGGAACAGAGCTGCTTTATGTTTTAAAAGGAGGTGCCGATGAGATCTCCGGAATGATCAGTCAAGAGCACCATTATTGGCTTTTTCTTCTTCTTTTTTTTTCCCCCCGTAATGCTCTTCGTTCGTCAAGTACGCTGATATGATTTCTCTTCAGAACATAATTCGTCATTAGCAATTCAAAATTGTTGCGACTCAAACATGAGGGAGAGATGTCTTGCTGAGATGTTTTGAGCGGTGTGATTTCCCCGAGGCAGAGCTGAGAGGTTGCTCCGAGATGACGCGACGATAGCGAGGGCTATGTTGGGGAGTCGTGTCCGGAGGGCCGCGGCGAACGTGGTGAATCATTCCCAGAAATGTAAACTGATTTTACCGCACGGGGGAACAGTTAGAGATGGTCTTTTGTGCTGCAGCGTGCCTGCTTGGCAAAACGTTCTGCTTGCCGTGGAGTGTGCAGGACAAATAATGGCAACACACACATAAAAAAAATTTAAAAAACAGCATAGTGGTGTTGGTCCTCCCACCAGTGTTTCATGTAAATACGCTCTAACTATTCTTCTGCAGCCGCATCAATCATGGTGAATATGACAAGGCCTCTTTGTTCAACACAAAGAGTGTAAACACAGCTGGAGCATGCTGAAGGAACCTTTCCGTCCCCTATCTTGCCACTACACCTGTCGGACACACTGCATCAAAACCTCATTTAGAGACTCTGATTATCCTAATGACACCAATGTCTTTTTCCCTCTCTGGCCATTATCGGTTAAATCCACCCTCTGCTAATTAAAGACACACAGTCAACACATGGTCAAGCATGAAAAGGATCCTCCTGCCCCCCACACACAGGGGAATCCATCACTCTGTCATGTATCATTCTGTTTGTTTTGTCATCGTTTAATGAAACAAAGATATCGCTCAAGTGTTTTTTTTTTGTTTTTAAATGACTTAACATCAAAGTATAAAGATGCCAAAATCAGATAGTGATACATAACATATGCAGGAACCACACAACAGAAAAAGTGAAATATTGACTTAGAAATATGTTTGTTGGCATTTGTGTGGCAAATATTAAGTTTTGCAGTAATGATTTAAAATTATGCAGAACAATAGATTCATTTATCCAACGTGGTGACCAACAACAGAATCAAATGTCATACCTCCAAAATTAAAAGCTACATTTTTTCCAACCAGTACAATAATTTCTGTTTCTGTTTACGTTAAATTTCACTTAATTGCACTATTTTTTAAAGACCAAACTGTAGTCGTCTACAGCAGTGATTCTCAAACTTTTTGAGCCACAACCGCCCTGGATAATAAAAGCTTGTGTTTGTGACCCCCCAAATTGAATTTTTAACATATCATGAGTAATAACTTTGTTGTTCATACATTAATGCGTTAAAGATTCATGTGTTAATTCCACAGATTAATCTCTTTACATTAACCCGTTGATGTTCTTTCTTTTGAATGAATGAACTTGAATTTATTTCGAAACAATGAAAGGGGAAAAAATATATAGAAACAAAAGAAAATAATTCAAGAAAGAGCATTAAAAGAATAATATCTCATAATCAAATCATAATATTAACAAGTCCAAAAAAGGAGTGGGAAGAAGTGTACACTTTAATTTTGACAGCCCTAATACAAATGTATTTGATTAATGTAGGCTTTATTTTTTTTTATTTATTTATTTTTTACAATGATCTCACGACCCCCTGAAATGATCTTGGGACTCCCATGGTGGTCTCGACCCCCAGTTTGAGAACCACTGGTCTCCAGCTACACTCAATGCTTTCCCCCCCTTTTCCAACAAAGTAGTTAAAAATGTCTGATCTCGAATCAGTTCTCGAATCAATCAGTAAAGTTCTATCTATCTATCTATCTATCTATCTATCTATCTATCTATCTATCTATCTATCTATCTATCTATCTATCATAAATCACAACTCTCAGGGACTTGCCACTTTAGCTCGAATTCCATACACTGCTTATTATTGTCTATTTATTGTCTATATTGTGTATAGTCACAATTATGTCCTATGTTTATTGTCCATATCCTGTTTATAGCTATATTCTACTTTTTTCTATTTCCCTCAGAGTATGGCTATTTCAGTTCTCTGTATGTTGTTCATATGGCAAAACTGACAATAAAAGTGACTTGACTTTTCGTGTTTCAACAACTAAAACAGATCTCAGCCAGGAAAACTGAATCCAGGGGGCCAGTTTGCTGATCCACAATCCAGAATTCCTCACAGCAGGGGTGGGAATATCACGACCAACAAGTCCAACTAAAACTTTGCGAATACTATATTTTTTTAAAAAAGAAATGGAACTATTGCACCCAATCAAAAGAAAAAGTAGGGTTTTGGTATGAACGAAAGATTCAAACAGCCCAATGTGGAAATCCAATTTTATTATTTCCAGCTGGCATTTGTAAACGCTATTGTGCATGAAGCAGCATTAACAACGACCACCGTTAACATGTGTGAACACCGAACGGCAACAGCAGAGAAAATGAATCAAATAAAATGCCCTCATTGGTTTTGAAGCAGTCGTCCGTGGGAGAGACAGACTGGCTGCTTGCATTGTGTTTCTCAGCACAAGTTCAGAATAAACCAGAGGAAGCCATAAAGCTGTTGCTCAAACACATATACAGTCAACCTGGTTCTTAGAGGGTTCACAATTAGAAATAACCAGCATCAGCCCAGAACTAGATTAACACAATGGAGCCAAATGTCAATACTGCATCAATGAAAATGTCACTCTTTTCACACATATTTGCTTATGAGACAACATATTGGATGTGTTTTGTCTGGCTGATGGTGCTGCAGGATTCAGAAAAGGATCACCAAAATCATTACACACTAACCTCTTGGGACTGTCAATTATTTTAATTTTAATTTTTTGGAAGACACTTCAATGCTTGTTGAGAATTTTCAAGTCTGGACTACATTTTCGTGTCTGCTGGATCGACTGACACAGAGCAGCAATGCCGTACTTCCAGCATTATGCAGCTGGCAGGCCTAAAAATGCCTTGTCACCAAGCCAAAAATAAAACTTTGTTGCTGAAAAGATGATACTTTAAAGTCCAACTCCTTCGCTTGATGCCAACTACACATTAAATTTCATTATAGCGGCTTGTGCAAGAGCCATTTTCAGCTGAGTTCTGTTTGTATAATGTTACCCAGACAAAAAAAAAACAAGTCAATCAGGAGCAACGCATTCTTCTCAACCTAAAACTGACTGACTGTCAATTATGCCTGCAAATATGCTGTACTGTAACTTTTTTTTTTTTTGTTTCTGAAACCAATTAGGTTCTAAATTTAGTTTAGCAAAACTGTGCATTCAGCTAAATACCCAGCAAATGGAATGGAAAAAGCGATGGACAAGCAGAGTTCCCACTTACAAGAGTTTAATAGCATTTAGTGTTTAACATTTAGTCAGTCACTGCAGTCACCCAGTGAGCGCCGCCAAAGGAAAGGTACTGTGAAGTAAATCATTGTAAGCCTGAGCTACATGACCTAGTTGACCTTGCGGGGATAATGCATTGTTGCTGATATGGAGAGTATGAGAGTGGAGAAAATTCAATTTTGATTCAGTAGAGTAGTTTCAAGTGTTTTTGGTCTAATGGAACGAGAGAGTTGCTGCATACAGAGGTCACCCTGGACTGGCTTTTTTTTTTCTTCTTCTGCTGACTGCAGTTATGATCTCCCAGATAGGATTTGTCCTTGTTTCCAAAATACTGCTGTGTACAGTGTGAGTAGGAGGGATTTTTTTTCCCTCTCTGATCACATCTTGTTATCATCATTACTATTCAAATACAGTCACAGAATGGAAAGGCATCAGTGGACTTGTGGTAAAATGGTGATAATCCAGATGTTAAATGTATAAAGACTCAAGTAATCATAACTTTATTTTAATAGCCCTGATTTTAATAAGGCCATAAAATGTGAGATTCATAGCCAAGCTAAGCTGCAGTTCTTGGGGATTTTATTAAAGGATTCAATTTTGAAAGCAAACCAGCAGAGTAAACTGAGAATTGAGAGAACCGCAGCTACTGATTCTGGAGAAGAAGAAGAAAAAAAAAGAATCAAGAGTGAAGACAAGATTGAAACTCGCTGCAGTTTGTATCATAGCTGAGCGATACCTGTCAATATTGAGCCAAGGTCTCACCAAACCACTTGGCACCTCCGTCCAGCGAGAGAGAAAAAGTCGCTGCTGTGCTGCCTCCATGTTCCTATTCTCTTCCATTTTACCTCAAGGCCCGTGGACTTACCTCAACAGGACCTCATCAAACTCTGCAGCTCTGTTTACAAATTCTGTTAGGAGACAGAAAGAAAAATCCAATTCTCCACTGAGGAGTGGTACACTTTTTTTTTTTTTCCTCCTTTATTCATATATTATTTGAGACATGGCAGGAACAAAACATACAGAGTGAGTCAGACTGAGCAAAACTCTCTGCAATGTATACCTGGCCTTGCTTTCTGAATTATTTACCTTGTGCAGCCCCTTTGAAGGAGGCTGAGAGTGTACTATATGTCCCCTCACATGACAGCTGTGAAGCAATACTCCAAGTTTGGTTTTCACAGCTCTTCTTCAATGCTCTGCTGGTTTGCCCTTTAATTTCACCTCTAGTGTGAGTCTGCCTCAGTACCCATATGAAATACAACTTGACCTGTGACAACTTTGTCAGAGGAACCAATGACATTTTTTTTTTTTTTTCAAAGGCAACGTTTGTAGACAAAGGGTGACTTTGGATTTATTTTAGCTGAAATGTTTACGTTGTCTGTCTCGAGTTGTGCTTGATGGCATTCCTCAGCAGTATTGTGCCTGCAAGAAGGCACACAAAGATAGGTTAGGATAAAGAAAAAAAGGCTTTTTTTTTTTCTTCCCCCTGCAAAAATTTAAATGCAGCTGTTTCTTTTTAACATATTTATAGTGAAAAGGGGACAAAGGCTGGGCAGTGACTTGTTTCTGCAGTAAAAGTGTGTCACTGCATTAAGTATCTCACTAAATAACAAGACCAGAGGGGTGTTCAGAGATGCGGAGAAAGCCATGCAACATGTGTGCCATGCATCATTCATGTGAATTTCGCCATTTTACCAACATAATTCACCTCAAGCAGCCAGCTGTACGGTCTAGCTGCATGCGGCAACTGTTTGTCTCTGATTGTGTTCATGCTATACAATGCATTAAGAAGCCTGGAAAAAGCACAAATGTTTCACTGAAGCAGAAACGTAATCGACTTGTGGTCATGAATGACACGAGGTGAAAATGGAAGGAAGTCTGCACAGAAGTCTTTAAAAAATATTAATGTAGTTTATCCAAAAAAATGTTGTGGTATTTCCCTAAAAAACACAAAGTGAAACTCATGGGGGCATTAGGTCAGCCAGGGTTTGAGATATAGT